>NC_069503.1:599367704-599470204 GCF_027579735.1 Bombina bombina | reverse complement strand
GTTTCAAACATTTAAATAAAGAACGGTTCAAAATAGAATGTAATAATAGTACAATCAATTTATGCATCTACATGTGAATGACTCCAGGATAAAGAGATTCAAGACTTTTCCCTGTTGTTGCACAACTCCCAGATTCCCCTGCATATTTCATGTGGGAAATCTGAGCTATTCCTGAGTAAGCTGATGTACCAGGGGAACTGTCCCACAAACCTTATGTCACAAAATATTTATACACTATTGGAACTCTCAGATCTTTCTTTTAGACTAAGGGCTCAAGGTATTAAACAGCATAAGCTGCTTTTGAGCCCTTGTGGCTTCCCGCAGTGTAAGAAGCAGTGGTTATCCAAAATCACCCCAAACAGGCTTGGTCGGGGTGATTGACAGGCCCTTATCTTGCATGATAGGTCGCCGGATTTAAATAAACTTTATAGTTAATTTTGTTGCATGACATTTCTGGTAAAAATGCTCCTCTTCCGTTTATGTTTCTGAAGAAGGAAAGAATTTTCTATAAAATGGTCACACAGCACAATAAACAATAAAGTTTGTTTAAACCAAGTTTGTGTTAGTTAAGGCCTAGGGGCATACGCTGTCGGCATTTATCATTGCACAAGCAGTTCTTGTGAACTGCTTGTGCAATGCCGCCCCCTGCAGATTTGCGGCCAATCGGTCGCTAGCAGGGAGTGTCAATCAGCCCGATCGTAGGAGATTGGGTGGATTGATGTCCCCAGCCTCAGAGCAGGTGAACCAGTTATGGAGCCGCAGTCTTAAGACTGCTGCTTCATAACGGCTGTTTCCGGCGAGCCTAAAGGCTCGCGCGGAAACAGGGGCATCAGGGGGTCATTCCGCCCTTGATAAAGCGGCCCCTAGTTTCCATTGCTGTTGCAAACTGTGTAAATGGTTGGTAACATAAAACATCTCTATAAACCTTAATGGAGATACTTGTTCATGATCAAAATTCCACCCATGGTGCAATTAGACTTCACAACTCCACACGTTCAGAAATCCACTGCAGCATTCTACCCACGCATAATGAAACTCAAGACAAGTTGTGCACGTGCAAATACACACAGCACGTATAGAATTACATATAAATTAGCATTCAGACACTATCAATGGAGCACCAATTTCTATAAACTAAAGGTTTCCATAGGGATAACAGACGTCAGGTCACACAGAAGGGTGCTCTATGATTGCTCCGCTGGAAGTCGCTCAGAAGGACTGGTAGATACTGTTTGTGTGTGCTCAATACGTCACTTTTAGCACCCCTGTTGCGCCAGAATTGCTGGGCCGGTCTATACAAATTTCAAGGGCCGGTCTGATTTCCCAGTCCGGCCCTGCTTGTTGTTACCACAGCTTACACAGTTTACATCAATGGAAACAAGGTCTAAATGATTTGCTGTCTATATGATTTATATGCACCCAGGTACTAAATTCTTTGCATCATGAGAATCTGCACCCATTAGACATTTATATATAAATAGCCTTTGCATGTGTTACTTTAAAAAAATAAAAATGTATTGAGTAACAGGATAACCAGACTTTTATTCTAGGCACCCATAACATTTAAAAGAAATGTGACAGACATTTTATGTTAGTTTTCAGAGGAATTGCTGAATAAAGATCTTTTATGTCAACAGGTAAATAACATTCACATTATTATGTTCAATGTATGGTGCATTCATTATGTTTTTTGAAAAAAAAAGTTAGTGTTAAAGAAAAGACGTTGCTGTTTTATATAAACCTATTCTGCACTTCCTTTGATGTCTACTAATGTAGCTGTTAACATTGTCCCCTATTTAACTTAAAAAACATATATATTGCATTACTGAATTTGCGCATACACTTACTGGCAGATCATGTATAAATTTAAATAGTTTTAAATGGCTTTAATAAACATTTAACAACATTGGTAATTTATCTTTTTAATAACACAGTATCATTTTTTTACAAGCAGTGTTGAGGGGGCATTGTAGTGCCAAATTAAATGATCTATTTAGTTAGATATTATTTTTTAATGACCTCCATTTTCTTGCTATGTGTTTAACCCTTGAAAACGTGTTAAGCACATAGTTAAAGTTAAACTCTATTGAGCCATTCAGTAGCAGGCATTCCCATATATGTTCCAATTACCAGTCACAGAGTGTTGGGGAGGGGTTCATCATTTACAATATATGAGAAGAGTGTTCTCAAATAGATTGACTTTACAAGTCCATCCAACACCCAGTCATTCCATAGTATTCTAATGTTCTTCTCTCAGTTCACACAGCACTAAAATAAATTGACAGCAGTACTCCAGTTTGCCATGATCATTCATAGTCAGGATGGTGTACAATTTTGGCCCCTTAGGGATCAATCCTGTGCCAAGGAGATTGTGCTTTTTTGTGGGATAGATTCAAGGTTTGGAGAAGAGAACAAGGGTGCTGCAACATTGTACAGGGCTGTTACTAGGGTACTTACAGTAAAGGGTTAAAGCAGTTTAAAGGGATAGTTAAGTCCAAAATAAACATTCTTGTTTCAAATAGGGCATGTAATTTTTAACAACTTTCCAATTTAATTTTATCACCAATTTAGCTCTGCTGTCTTGGTATTCTTAGTTGAAAGCTAAACCTAGGTAGGCTCATATGCTAATTTTTTAGACCTTGAAGGCCGCCTCTTATGTGAATGCATTTTAACAGTTTTTCACCACTAGAGGGAGTTAGTTCATGTGTGTCATATAGATAACATTGAGCTCAGGCACGTGAAGTTACCTAGGAGTAAGCACTGTTTGGATAAAAAGAACTGAAATAAGGGGCAGTTTGCAGAGGCTTAGATACAAGGCAATCACAGAGGTTAAAAGGCTATTATTATAACTGTGTTGGTTATGCAAAACTAGGGAATGGCTAATAAAGGGATTATCTATCTTTTTTAACAACAAAAATTCTGGTGTTGACTGTCCCTTTAAGTATGATATAATGGTTTATTAATAAGTTATGGGTCAGGTAAATTGAGTTTGGGGGTCCATGGGTATAGTGCAAAAAATATTATTTATGTGTTAAAAACAAAAAAAAGTAAAAAAAAGTATCTTGTATTTTCTTTTTATTCCCAATAAAGAGTTGTTTTGGCACATTTGTTATGCCTCAAATTTGGAGAGATATTTTTAACATTAAACCTACCTGAAAGTGAATATAGAAGGAACAAATCATAAATCAACATGATTGGGGGATTGCATTGGCTATGAGGTGCTTAAAATCCCAGAAGTCTCTCTTGCAGTGTAAATAAGCATAGCTTTGCACAATGACATTTCAATTACAACAACACGGATTTACATCAACAGTTAGAAGAGAAGATACCTAAGTGAACTGCCAGCTTATGTGATTTCCATAAGTGATAAAATAAATGTTATAGGTTAAAGTGGACATTGTCTGAGTGGGATTGTTAATCCCCAGTGTGTTATAAAACACAAAAAATACTTCTTAAGATGACTTTTTAGCATATGTTCATAAGTGTAAATTGCCTAACTTACATCACCAGTTCTACCATCCTTAATCAGCTATTCTGCACATCTGCTGTGCGTTTATGTATCATTTGTGCGATCCCTTCATTGAACGGAGCCCTGGTGCAGAACAATAAAATGCTTCATCTGCTGCAAATGCTACAGTCTGATCAAAAAAAAAAAAATCTTTACAGGAAGGAGCATTGTGAAATGACTATGTCCAATGATTCTGTGACAGTCAGATAATGCTTTTGGGTGCTGATACTGATAGTGTCAGGACTATTTTGATTTGTTTATACTCAAGACAAACATTTATCTTAACTAAATATTATGTTTCATCAATAACTCACTTTGCTATAATTGTGTTCTGAGCATCAAAGGACAGACAACATCCCAAAGCCCTTTCTCTTTAAACAAGAACACAAAAAAAAAAGCAAAAAAAAAAAATATTTGTGCTGTTGAATTCCAGAGGTGCTTTGCAAACTATAGTACTAATATTTGTGATTTATGATGTCACTAGGTGGGAACAGCTACTTCTGAAATATATTCATATTTCATATGTGTTTCAATTTTGGCATAGCAAGAAGATAGCAGTTGAGCAATGAAAATCTGAATCAAGCAAGATGCAAAAGAAGATATGATATTTTTCTTATACTTGGCACTTATAATTCCCCAGATACTTTTCTATCCTTTGATGCCCTTGAATAATAGAATTTGTTTTGACTGTTGAAGAGTAAAGGAAATCAGCAGTGCATGGCACCAAGTGAGGTGTTTTATAGCTATGCCAGAAGCACATATGAACGGCTGCCATATGCTTGTCTGTTTGGGGAGCTGATACATTTCCCCAAAAATTGGTGTTACAACGTTTACTGCCTCTTAAAGGGACAGTATACTCTAGAATTGCTATTGTTTTTAAAAGATAGATAATCCCTTTATTACCCATTCCCCATGTTTACATAACCAACATGGTTATATTAATATACTTTTTACCTCTGTGATTACCTTGTATCTAAGCCTCTGCAGACTGCCCTCTTATTTCAGTTCTTTTGACAGATATGCATTTTAGCCAATCAGTGCTGACTCCTAGGTAACTTCATAGGTGTGAGCACAATGTCATCTATATGGCACATATGAACTAACACCCTCAACTAAGAAAACAAAGAGAACAAAGCAAATATTTTAAAATTATAACTGCTTTTACCACTAACAATTTATATTGGTCCCCTGATAACAGGGCCGGACTGGGAATAAAAAGCAGCTCTGGAAAAACCTGAAGAGTAGCCCTGTTTTCCATTGAGTCATAAAACAACTTGGAATGTTGATACATTTGCATTGCATCACTAGCTGCACCACCCCTTTAAAGTATATCTGGCCAGCCCCAGCTGCTGCAGCCCACTGGGAAATCTCCAGGTGACCTGGTCGGCCAATCCAGCCTTGCCTGATAAACTGAAAGCAGATAATTACAAAAATATATATCTGAAAATAAATTGGTGATAAAAACTTGTTTTTATTCAAGATTTCTGTAAATTCAAAGACATCATTCATTAAATGTTCTTTTATGTAAAAAGATTTAAAAACACAAAAGGACTATGGGGGTAATCACAATCAGCTGTTTCCTCCTGAAAAAGCTTTTTGCTTTCCGGACAAATTGGTTAGTGTGTTTTTTTGAGTGATCACAATCCAAAATGTATATGTGACTTAGAAGCCCACAGCTCTAGTGTGTTTTCACTTGAAAATCTCCTGAAAATATATTTTCATGTGAACGTCTGCAACTTTTCGCGAACGGGTGAACTGGGCGAACCGCCATTGACTTCAATAGGCAAGCAAATTTTAAAACCCACAGGGACTCTTTCTGGCCACAATAGTGATGGAAAAGTTGTTTCAAGGGGACTGTGGCTTGCCGGAGGGGGATCCATGGCAAAACTCCCACGTAAAATTACATAGTTGATGCAGAGTCTGGTTTTAATCCATAAAGGGCATAAATCACCTAACATTCCTAAATTGTTTGGAATAACGTGCTTTAAAACATCAGGTATGATGTTGTATCGATCAGGTAGTGTAAGGGTTACGCCCGCTTCACAGTGACAGACCAAACTCCCCATTTAACGCACCGCAAACAACCGCAAACAGTCCATTTGCACAACCACGAGATAGATAGATTTGATAGATACATAGATACATAGATTAGATAGATAGATCAATAGATGCAATATACATTTGATAGATATGATAGCTAGATAGATTTGATAGATAAATAGATAGATTTGATAGATATATAATTTCCCAGACAGAGAATTACAAGACGTGCGGTCTGGGACCCATGGTAAGGTTCCCAGAGGCAGTTGCGGCGCCAGGGGACGTGTATATGGCATGAATTTTAGGAACCGGGAGATGGAAAAAGATGCTTGGTCGGTCCTCCTACTTCAAATTTGGGGCACTGCGCGTGCAATCTACTGTGCCACCAGATATGAGTGGTGTGTTAAGTAGTACTATTCTTATCAGTTTAATACCTAATACGCCCCCTATCAGGGGACTTGTATATGGCATGGATTTTAGGAATCGGGAGATGGAAAAAAGATGCTTGGTCGGTCCTCCTACTTCAAATTTGGGGCACTGCGCGTGCAATCGTGGCCGGACTTTTAGCCAACGGACATTTGTTCGACGGACATTTGGCCGAAACACAAGTGGCTGTCACAAAACAGTCCGGCCACGAGATAGATAGATTTGATAGATAGATACATAGATTAGATAGATAGATCAATACATCCAATATACATTTGATAGATACGATAGATAGATAGATTTGATAGATAAATAGATAGATTTGATAGATAGATAATTTCTCAGAAAGAGAATTACAAGACGTGCGGTCTGGCACCCATGGTAAGGTTCCCAGAGGCAGTTGCGGCGCCTGGGGACGTGTATATGGCATGGATTTTAGGAACCGGGAGATGGAAAAAGATGCTTGGTCGGTCCTCCTACTTCAAATTTGGGGCACTGCGCATGCAATCTACTGTGCCACCAGATATGAGTGGTGTGTTCAGTAGTACTATTCTGATCCGTTTAATACCTGTTACTCCCCCTATCGGGGGACGTGTATATGGCATGGATTTTAGGAACCGGGAGATGGAAAAAGATGCTTGGTTTTTTTTTTTTTAATTTACACTACTGTTACAACAGATATGAGTGGTGGCACTGGGAAAGTGGGCCTGACACACACACTGGCAGGCAGCGAAATGCAATTAGATTACACTAGCAGACTGATGTTTCACAGTCAAAAAAGTTTTTTTTTTAATTTTACACTAATGTTACACCAGATATGAGTGGTGGCACTGGGCAAGTGGGCACAGTATACGCTGTAAGCCTGGCACACACGCTGGCAGGCAGGCAACTGCAATTAGATTACACTAGCAGACTGATGTTTAACAGTCAAAAAAGTTTTTTTTTTTTAAATTTACACTACTGTTACAACAGATATGAGTGGTGGCACTGTGGGCAAGTGGGCCTGGCACACACGCTGGCAGGCAGGCAAGCAACTGCAATTAGATTACACAAGCAGACTGATGTTTCACAGTCAAAAAAGTTTTTTTTTTTTTAAATTTACACTAATGTTACACCAGATATGAGTGGTGGCACTGGGCAAGTGGACACAGTATACGCTGTGAGCCTGGCACACACGCTGGCAGGCAGGCAACTGCAATTAGATTACACAGGAAAAAAAAAAGCAGCCCTAAAAAGGGCTTTTTGGGGTGCTGTCCTTACAGCAGAGATCAGATGAGTCCTTCAGGACTGTAGTGGACACTGAATACACTAGCTTAGCTATCAATTTCCCTATTAAATCAGCAGGAGCTACACTGTCCCTCCTCTCACTAAGAAAGCAGCTTCCAAATGAATCTAAAATGGCTGCTGTCCAGGAGCTGGGAGGGTCTGGGAGGGAGGGTCTGCTGCTGATTGGCTGGAATGTGTCTGCAGACTGTGAGATACAGGGTCAAAGTTTACTCAATGATGACGAATAGGGGGCGGATCGAACATCGCATGTGTTCGCCCGCCGTTGCGAACGCGAACAAACTATGTTCGCCGGGAACTATTCACCGGCGAACTATTCGGGACATCACTAGGGACAAGTACTCAACCCTTTATTACAGGAAATGCTCCTTTACATGTGTGAGATTAAAGGGACAAAGTCAAAATTATAATTGAATGATTCAGATAGAGCATGCAATGTTAAAAAACATTCTATTTTATTTCTATTATTTGATTTTCTACTTTCTCTTGGAATCGTATCTTGAAAGTCATACCTAGGTAGTCTCAGGAGCAACAATGCACTACTGGGAGCTAACTGCTGATTAGTGGCTGCATATATATGCCTCTAGTCATTGGCTCACCCAATGTGTTCAGCTACCTCTCATAAATGCATTGTTGTTCCTTCAACAAAGGATTCCAAGAGAATGAAGCAACGTTGATAATAGACGTACAATTGAAAGCTGTTTGAAACTATATGCTCTATCTGAATAAAGAAAGAAAATTGGGGTTCACATCCCTTTAACTTATTGTAATCTGATTTAATCCTGATCACTGCTAAACAATCTGAATGCCATTTGTATGTAGGCATGGGCACACTGAGCATATTTGCTCAATCACTATATCGCTATTTTTATTATTTTTTAAGTATTGTTTTTTCTTGCAATATTTATATTAATTGATTTAAAAGCACAATTTTCCAGTTTGGAGTGATCTATATCTGAAATCAAGATGAAGGGTTTCTATTTGAAGGATTTAAGTCATCTTCTTATACTGGACCAACCTCCCGTCATATCTGAGAGATTCTACGCAATTTTTTTTTTTTTTAATATATATTTTTATTGAGGTTGTGCGAAATAATACAGCTTATATAAAAGAACATAGCATAAGACAAACTAAAAATAATTCACAGTATAGATGATACAATGCAATAGACTGGAACCTCTTTTTCTTTTTAACATAGTCTAAACAAAATGCGTTTCCTCATTTGCCATTGAAGGCAACTCTTGTGCCTCTAAAAACATGCATCAAACTCTGAGAGAGGAAATTTAGCGATTTGAACGGTCACCTGTAGACCTATAAGCTAAAATTAGATTGGTAATTAACGTATGGAGTAATGACCACAATGAAAGTACTATTTTTAGATGAAAGTAACGTAATGAAACAATCAGAGACTCTACTGGAAAGTAGTGTTGATCAGTCCTGCTGAGTGAAATGTAGTGATTAGAGTCAGTACTGTGGTAAATTGAAAAAACAAATGCTAGGGAGGTGTTTAGGGTTGCGGCATAGACGAGAGAAGCCGCATATGTAGCCCTCCTCATCTAGGAGGTCCATTATGTGGGGGGGGGGGGGGAGGTGGTAGGGTAAATTCCCAAAGTGGGTGAGGAAATGGAAAAGTGTTTTAATTATTTATCTATCCTTTCCTTTTTGTATAAAGACTGGGGTGTTATAGATATTAAATATTAGGCTGAACTCTATGAATAAATTACCTCTGTAAGTTACTATAATAGGCACCAGTGTTAATGTTTATGAGAATGGGAACTCAGTAGATGCCAGCCAGGCAGACATGGAGAATATTAATATCTTGCCATGGCAACCCAACAGCCATACATCATATGGGGCCACTAGCTTATCTAGTACAGTAGGACAATGTATGCCATGTTCTCAGACTAGTAGAAATACAAAGCTAGATATACGAGGATGAGGGGTGAAGCGCTCTTCCGCTACATACTATGACTACTACATCTAGTATAGGTATACTAAGATACAAAGTTCCTACGCCAGCAAAGGGAAAAATATTGTGCATTCACGTAATAACATGGAAAGCTATTGCCTGGAAACTTAAACTAACATACAGGTCAATAATAAAACAAATAATGCTATGGTAAAGGTAATTGTTAAACATTTCAAATATACTATCGTTGTCATAAAGAAAAAAGGGAAGTTACATCTTTATGCCTAATTTGTCTTAGGTCCTATCCCCTGGGCATGGGCCCTATACCCAGAAGGATCTAGTCATAACTGGGCGGTAAATCACAGGGAGTTCACATTCCATATTTTTTAGCATTTAGCCTTATACAGATTGTACAATTTGTTCTATATCAAAGATATGCTTAATAATTAGGTTGCTAAAATACAAAGAAGAGCAAGCATGTATCTTTAACTATTATGAGTGTTAGATAAGTGGAATGCAAATCATAACATACACAAGCTAACTGAAAGCCCTTAAATTCACCACATGCAAGATATAACCTTAATCAGCAGAGAGCATAATATGACAATTCTTATTTAGAAGTTGCTGTAAGAAATATAGAAAACTCAATGTGAACATTTGTGACCTGCAGCAAAAGTGCAAAAGCTGACAGTGGATCGACAGTGTCTGCAGCCTTTCATTACCCATTATGGCACATAAGCAGATGTGTATTAATAAACTGTAAAGTATAGCTATGGTGGGAACTCATATGTAATATAACATATAAACTTAGTGCGAATTTTAAACAGACAGTGTGTAGTAGTACATTTAAAAGCAGATGGAGCTAGATATTAATTCAGGAGCTATTATTAAAAACACTGAAGATAATATGATATGATGTTTATAAGGGTCTGCAGGCAAGGCAGGGGGAAAACAGTAACGATATCAACTCTAGAGTTTTGACAGTCATTCAGTTCCAGTAGTTGTGAACATGCTGTCTATATAGAATTTAGTTATGTCCCATATCAGTCTTAGCCTGACAAGGTATGTATCGTCTTAGAGAGATTTTTAGAGAGGTCTCAGTGTGTACAGACCATGATTAGCGTGTTCAAGTTAACCGATGCCCCTTCGTTGGCTATATGGAGCACACTGACCCTGATGCGTAGTTACATGGGTCAGATAAAGCGGTATGTACTGAGGGGAGATTTGCGCCCCCACCGACTTCCATCTCAAATCAGCAGAGTATACATTAGGGCACTCAGCTGGAATAACAGCGCTTTCAGAGTGGTCCTTTCTCGTTGTTACCCACTTGGAACTCAGCAAAGCCCGCTCCAGGACATGAATCTGCTGATCGGCAAGCTGTGTCTCAGGAAAGTCAGACCGTGAGTGAAAGCCTCCAGCCTCTTGTGTGGAAGGCGGGATCTCGCTTGGTGGTGCGCTGCTGTGCTGCAGTAAATCAAAGGGATGCGTGTCCTCTAGTTTACCGGTTAGCTGGGTCGTAGTCTCTGAGTTAGGTGGTCTCATAACCAATTGCACAGTTTCTGCAAAACGGAGCTGATACTGTTTCAGAAGGGCTCCAATATCCTGTAAGATGCAGCAAGCAAATGCCATGATGAATTTAGAAAGGGTTTTTGTGTATTACCCTCCTTGCGCAGTTTAAAGATGGCTGCTTCGAAAAGGCCTCCTCTGGTTCCCCTGACAAAGTAGACAGAACAGCTTAACTTCACATTATCTCTCAGCCTCCAAAAGTCTTGACGATGTTCAATAAACAATTAGACACCTTATCAGTATTAAGTGTGCTGAGTACAAAGGTCCAGTATGCAATTTTTAAATAGTATACAGCCAGAGCTGTGTTAACATGCGACCTTTCTGTCTCAGAGCTGGCTCCGCCCCCCATTCTACGCAAATTTTAACCATTTTAGATAAGATGGTCTGGGATGACACATTTATAATGGCAACATGTGACGTAACGTCACTATATACAAGTATCCCACACAAAGGAGGTATTGAAGCTGTGAACTTCTTCCTCAAGAAAGACCCACTTGTACCTGAAGCATTTTTATATTTGATAGTATCAACTATATACTAACCCACAACTACTTTTGCAATGATAACAAATTCTATCAACAATTATGTGGGACGGCAATGGGGACCAGCTAGCACGGACCTGGTCCTATATCTAAGGTATATTGACAATATTTTTTTAATCTGGAGGGGCACATTGGAAGACCTCAAACATACCATTGATGTGATGAACACCAACACGATAAATCTACAATTTACTTATGATTATATTAATAGTGAGATGAATTTTCTGGATCTGAAAATTGAGATTGTAGATGGGCAAATAGAAACATTGACCTTCTTTAAGGAGGTCGATTGTAATAACTATATTCACAGCCTTAGCTGTCATCATGCCACTTGGAAAGCCAATATCCCAAAAGGGCAATTGATTAGGGTGAGGAAAATCTGTTCTAACCCTGCAAAATGGGAAGAACAAGCTACCATTCTGAAACAGCGACTCTTAGAGAGAGGATACAAAGAGGAAACATTGAATGAAAAGATCAAGGAAATCAGAAAAACCAACCGAAAAGAGCTTATAAAATATAAAAATAAGCCAGTAAGACAGTCTGAAGAAGACATCATTAATGTCTCAATGATAACCGAATATTGCGCAAATAAACACATCATAGAAAAGATATTCAAAAATCATTGGCCATTATTTAAAGAAGACTATATAATTGGAGAGAAATTGAGCTCTCATCCCATGTTCATATACAGGAAATATGCTAGCTCCAAGTATCCCCAAACAGAAGAGGTCAAACATGACCAACTTTTAAGGTAAAGAAGTCAAAGGGTTCTACCCATGTCCAAGCTGTAAGGCTTGTAAAAGTGGCCTGAAGATGAACCATTTCTTTTCACATCATAAGAAAGAAAAACACAATATCCGTGACCTCATAAGGTACCATATTAGAGGTGTGATATACCTAATTCAATGCCCGTGAGGTTTGCAGTATGTGGGACAAACATCAAAAACTTTAAAAGACAGAATTATGGAACATATATTATGCATCAAAAAGAAAAATATTGACACCCCATTATACAAGCATTTTACAATAACACATGGTGGTAACATCAAAGACTTTAAATTATTTGGAATCCAAAAAGTCAACAGAAATTGGAGAGGAGGCAACTATGAACATAGACTACTCTTCAAAAAATCCAAATGGATGTTTATATTAGATTTCCTCTACCCGAAAGGACTAAACAATAAAGAGGACTTATCACATCTTCTGTACCTAAAAAAGCACTAAATCCATCGTTAGAGAATCCAAAATTGGGATTTCAACATGTCCACATGTATTTTTATACTAGTCTTCATGTTGTCCTAATGGTACAGATTAAAACATGCTATATGTAAAGATACCGATTTTTACAGTATTCAATGTATGGACACCCAAGACGCGCTGTGATAAGACACTGTTAGGACTGTAACAGTCTTCTAACATTATCTAGTGTATGGACACCTAAGAAGCGCTGGGTTAAAATACTGCAAGAACTATAACGGTAATTATTGTGAAGACTACACACACATTAGATATAGCTAAATTCTATAACATACTTTAGAACCGTATTATACAATATAACCAACACTTATCTGACACCCTATAATCTATCTAGTGACATAGGGTTAGTTAAAAATAGACATAATGGATTCAGATAAGGGAGACTCCCTTTATCCTACATAGACCCATTGTCTACAAACAGTATGAAGATGCAAATAAAGCCATTTTTACACTGGTCCCCACTTAAGTTAAAGTGCTGTTATGTGACTACAGCTGTTTAAAGTTACTTTTATAATTCTTAAGTGAGCCATTCCACATTCTCACTAGCCCAGAGATAGAGGTTAGTATCTTGGAATAGGTGACATTTGCACATTATTATTATCACTATTATTATTATAATTACATTGATGTCTGTCTTGCACTGCCATATCCCTGTACTGTAACAACCCTACAAGCGCCCAAGAATTTCTTAATTTCTTTTTCTACTATGCACAATATCCATCCCGCTTCTAGATTTTACTTATATTTTAATATATCGTTGCTATTTTTGGTAGTTTTAATCTATAGAAGTCTTAGTCTGCCTTATATTTCCAGAATACTGCACTTATGTATATGACCTCCTCTGTTGTAGAACTGTTTCAGAACCCTCTCTTTCCAAATCATTGTATAAATCTATTTTTCCAAATAGTTAAAATTAATATTTTTTTCAACATTAGAAAATGCTATTCCATATAAGCGTTTCGGCCTGATAACAGGTCTTTTTCAAGACTATAAAACTGGGTAAGCAATAGAGGCTTTTATAAGGTAAGTAATATAATCAGTGATGAACGTTTGGGCGCCAAAACTTAGGGACCACTTTTTTACATACACACTAAGATCTGTGCAAATCCAGATCTTAGTATGTTGTACTTTCAAAAGTTCAGCCAATTTTATGTACAATATTTATCTATATAGACACACATATATGCATTTTGTATATTTTATTATGATTGTGTTATCATGTCACTATTATTAGTTCAATATACTGCTCCCATTGCCAGATTTGTTTTAGCTCACATCTGGATGGTCAGTTCTGTTATGTAGATTACCGTTTTAATAAATGGATTTGTTTGCCACCACGCAATAGTATGGTAAACTATTGCAATCTTAACACATTAATCCTCTATATATAAGCCCAGTTTCAAAGTATAGATCCATCCTCAAAATCCTGTAAGTCCGTATGATTATCCCATAACTCCTGATGCAAAGCAAAACCGGAAATGAAATCCTGGAAATGACGTCACAGAAAAAAAAAACGGAAGTGACGTCGAGGGTACTCTGTTCCTGGCAAACAAAATTATATAACGGCCAGGACTTAACGAACTAATATATATTGAACAAATTTCACTCATGTATGTTAACTTAAGATATCAATACAAGCCCAAAGAAGTTAACACTAATAATACCTTTTACATTAAACAAATAAATTCGAGAAATATATTCTAGACATTGCCAATATATTTCTAATTTGCCAATACCCACAAAACACCACACAGGAAGTGGGCGGTCCCTAAGTTTTGGCGCCCAAACATTCATTACTGATTATACTACTTACCTTATAAAAGCCTCTATTGTTTACCCAGTTTTATAGTATTAAAAAAGGCCTGTTATCAGGCCGAAACGCGTTGACATACTGCTGGTAAGTACATTTCTGATACCTTAATAAGGTGTTCTATCTGTTTTGCACTATTATTTTTTTTTGTTCTACACAGGATTTCCTAGGATATACCTAATCTACAAGATGGGATTTCACTAACAAGAAGACACTAGAAGTTCACCCCAACACTTTGGTCTATTTCCCTTTACCCCTTTTTTACTTTTTTTTTCCCCACATTTCTTTATTTTTACCTCTTTGCTTTTTTGTCAGTATTTTGAATTTTTTTTGGATATATATTTTTTGGAATCATTTTTGAAGTTTTTTGTCATTTTTTCACACATTTTACCAATTTTTTTTTTATCATTTTTTTCACATCATTTTTATTCATATTTGGATACACTCATCAAATAGACTTATCTCTCACACACTTTATTGGACACGCATATTGGAACACCTTTATTTATTTATTTATCCATTTTACAGTATCAATTTGACTGTATTTATGCGTTTCAGAATTCATGTGATTTATACTGCTGTTTTTATGGAATTCTAAGTAATCATGTGAATATTCTGCTGTTCTTATGCATTTTAAATATTTACGGTACTCTAATTATATGTGCATATTTATCTACATTTTATCCTTTGCCACTCATGGATACATGACTTTTTAAACATATATTATTTATATTGTTTCTATTGTACATCTACTATTTGTAGTAATAAATACTGCTCTATATCGATCATCCACCTCAGCCTTACTCATAGGCGCTCACTTCACTCAGAAATACTATTGATTTTTATTAGGTCTACTAGGAGACCATCTGAATGGAGTCATAGTGTATCCATCTGCGCTAGGTCTACTACTACTAACATACTATTATACTGCATTTTAACAGCACTGAAACTGTAAAATGTAAATAACTCCATTGCAACAAAAAAGATTGCTCCTTTGTGAACGTGTTTTTATAGGGAACGCGCCCTTGTGCATGCAGAATCCAAACACATTAATGATAGTGCATTTTATAGTGCATGTGCCTACATTATTGAACTCACATTCACGAAAGTGCAATTCTGTTTAGAAGTTTAATAAAGCAAAGAAAAGGGAGGGGGGTGTTAAAATAAAAAAACAATTAAAATTTAATATCTCCGTGTACCCTTTGAATTGTGCTTTGGGATCAGAGACCCAGATGTGATGGACTAGGAACACCCTGTGGTGATATTTGTGAAATGTGCATGTTATTAGAATAAAACAATAAAACTGTTTAAGCTCATTATTCAAACAAGAAAGTCCTATTTAAGAGTTGGTGGTGTGAGATAGAAGTTAGCATTTCTTAGATAGTAGCCAATGCACTCACAAACCTAAAAAGGCATCAACTGCCTTCATTTTCCAGGTAGTACCAATATTGCATGTCTAGTGCTCTACTCAGAACAAGGGGAAAGGAACAGGCAGTGGTGGTTCAATAAATTCAATTTTAAATGGGCAGATACTTTCCCTGCATATCTCTGTGCAGAGACCATAAAGCTGGGAACTAATATTAGAGAGGCCTATGGATGAAGCTGTTGGAGTTCTATGTTTACTGTCAGGGCTGGTGTCTAGGTATTCAGGGGAATAGTAGTAATGAGATTTCCCTAGTACCCCTGCAACTCTTATAGTCTAGAAATATGCCTAGTCGCAGCTTCATCAGTTGGAATCTAAATTCACGCCAATGAGCAACAACACTACAATAGACAACTGTAAAAATAATAGTTATGATACTCAAAGGGACAGTCTAGTCAAAATTAAATTTGCATGATTCAGATAGGGCATGCGATTTTAAACAACTTTCCTATTTTTATCATCAAATTTGTTTTGTTCTCTTTGTTGAAAGCTAAACCTAGGTAGGCTCATATGCTAATTTCTAAGCCCTGTAAGGCCGTCACTTATCACAGTGCATTTTTACAGTTTTTAACAGATAGACAGTGCTAGCTCACGTGTGCAGTATAGATAACATTGTGCTCACTCCTGTGGAGTTGTTTATGAGAAAGCACTGATTGGCTAAAATGTATGTCTGTCAGAAGAACTGAGATATTAAGAGGGCAGTCTGCAGAGGCTTTGATACAAGGTAAAAAGTGTATTAATATAACTGTGAATGGGTAATAAAGGTATTATTTATCTTTTTAAACAATAAAAATGGTGTAGACTGTCCCTTTAATGTAGCTTAATTGTTGTTTTTCAAATAGTATTTGTCTCCTCTACTCCTCAAAATTATGAATTACCCTTTGTTTCTCTGTTACAATTTAGAAGATATATATGTATAATTAGTCATTAATCTGTACTGAGCTAAACATAAGTGTTACAAAGGATTTGTTCATTCACTGTTGTATGTGAAGCATATCATAAAGTATATTTTTTGGGACTCAACATGAAAAGGCTGCAGTGTCTTGAGGGACATAAAAGGTTTTTAGATAAGCTTTAATAAACCAGCTAGAGCTAATCACAAACATTACTATATCATACACAGCAGAAAGACTTTGACTTTGATAATACTGTATATTGTTAAGGAAGCATTTTGCCAGCTTGATTTCTCTGAGACTTTCAGAGTGGATTAATTTCACAATCTTGGCTAAAGCTGACATCTGTCAAAAAACATGGTCTGAATAAATGGAGTCCAGAAAATACTAAGTGCACATTTATGTGGATTACACATTTCACTTTTGGCTATAACAGTTTAACCTGTCACATGCAGTCTGTAGATTAAAATCACTTACAGCACATATACTGTATAACAGAAAGGAGCGTACTGTGGTTTCTTAAAGGGATACTGTATATGAAATTGTCAAACAACATACATTTTATAGTCACTCTATTTAAAATTTGAATTCCATGTTATACAAATGTTCCATTATTTTAAAATGCATTACAGTTTTTGCTTTTTTGAATAACAGGGGTTCTGATTCTGAACCCCCCAACATTTTTGATAATGTGGAATTTTTCACTTTCTACCAATAAAGCTGTCCTATTAACTATTTAAGTACTAACATAAAGTGACCCCAAAAAAACACATAGGCTTCGATTTATGATACTGCAGGTAGACAAGAATTCCAGGCAGGAAACCTATATACCCTCATTTGCCAGTAGCAAGGCAGCATCTGGTGCTGGAATTTAATAATGCACAATCGGTTTTGCATCCCCTCCCTCTGCTCTTAAGCAACCAGTTGCACAAGAGCAAGTTGTGTCAGTGCTTGCTCTAAGATCAACAGAACTAACCTGGCAGTGCATGAGTGACAGCAAGGACAGCACAGCAAGGGCCCGGCACCAAAGCTGCATCTGCAACTGTATAAGCAGAGCCCATAATCTGCTGAACAAAACACCTATATTATCTTTTCACTTCCTTATCCCTCTATTTTCCATTATGGGCCAGATTACAAGTGGAGCGCTAAATATTGCTTTCGCGATATTTGAGCTGCCCTGAGTATAAGTTGACCGAAATGCAAACGCAAGCTTGCGTTTGCATTGCTGGGAAGCATGCGCTCACGAGAGCGTTCTTCCATAGGCTCAAATGGGAGCCTCGTTCTCATGCTGTGAGACATGCCATGAGAACTAGCTCAGTGAAGGGGGTAAGTCGCACAGCAAATTGTAATTATATATGAATATGGTTATATACATATATATTTATTAACACATAAATATATATGTATATGAGCATATACATATATATTTACTGGGAACACACAATTCCCATAGACCGCGATGTAAAGGCACTTTTCAGATCACCCCACACCCGCCAACTTTAGCCCCCCAAAACTACCTGGTCCAGTTATTTTATTAAAAAATAAAAATGCTACAATTGTTATTTTTTAATAAAATACACACCACTGTATTTTGGAGGCATTTGGGGTACATTTTTAAAATTAACCAGAGATCTGATCTCTGGTTAATTTTATAATCGCTAATTGCACAGGGCGGACACTTGATATGAGATAAGAATGAGTTCTTAACACATACTAAGACTATTGTTACTGGGACTTACAATAACTGTTCTGTAAAATAGAAGATTCTAACCTGTTTATACAGTAAAGCAGAAATATATAACATTGTTGACTCAGTACCTTTTCGGATTTCCTTGGCAGTCCCAATCTAAGGATATATACCAGCCTTGTATCCATTCATTCGAAGACTTTAATCAACATTTAGTGATCTATACTGCATATAACATAAGATATTTAAACATCTCTCTAAAGAAACCTAGGAGTTAATTGTTCCTTTGTATATTTTGTGAGTGTAATCAAACGTTTTCCTACACCTTAGGCTAAAAGTGTATGTAACTATATACGCAATAGTCTCTACTCAGAGCACACTCACACAATCTAGAGAGCTTTAATTTTAATGAAGTGTGACTGTGTATATTCTTATATACACTTATTTATTTGTATTTTAGGCCTAAAGGTTTTTCTTACATCTGTATCATTATGGCTGAAGGTCACAATTACACAGGGGTAATATATGTTGATAGGAGAAAGCACATAATGAATTTAGCTCTTAAAGAAAACTCCCTCACAGCAGATAGTGTAGTAGAAGGGGATTTAATTAGTATCTTTTCCAATCTTGAGAAAAAAAAATATAAGGAAACTAACCTATGGTGGGATATAGAGTTCCTAGAATTACACATTAATGAAAATAGAGTTACTAGAGGCTTGAGAATGAAAAAATATCCCTCTTTTGCCCTTCATCTACCAGAATTTATGGAGGAATGGAATAATAATCTCACTAATTGCTCCATGATTCTTATGAAGCAGCTACTGAGACATAAAAAGCAAGAGAGAGAAATTCTACTAACTGAAATAGAGGGGATATTTGACACTCTCAATTCCTTTGAACATACTCAAATGTTCAAGGAGTTAAAAAAACAACTAGATGACACTATGCAAAATTTGGATACAACATTATCAGATAGGAAAGTAAGTAAATACCAAAGGGACACCAAGGATTATGAATTAGACATAGTATATTCCTGGCAGAAAAATAAACCAACCAGACATGACAAAACCAATAACTCAGATAAAGGTAAAAAGAAGAAGATCATATCCTACAAAAAAATCTAACCCCAAGAAAGTAATTTTCTTGAGTATAAAAGCAGAAAATACAGAATTAACATCAGTTGAGGAGCACATCCAAGAACATGTGTCTAGATCTAGTGAAGAAATAGATAGCCCAAGCACTTTACAAGCCAGAATGAGACTAACCACACTAGTAAAAACACCAAAAGGTAGCAGTACCCCAAAAAAGGACCAGCCCCTACAATATCCGAGAAGAATCAAAAAAGCACCCAAGAAGTAAAATAAGCAGTTATCAATTTTCTGATACTCTGTTATCAAATTCACAACTCACTTTATTATACAAAGGTTTATCGTTTGCACCCTCCACTATCTTAGATGTAAATGCCCTAGTAAGGAAAATCACTTTAAAGAAGCACTTTTCCACAATTGAGAGCACAGATTTAAATTAAGTTAATTTAAAAGAACATCAAAGCACACATAATAAAAGAATACCAAATCAAGTTTTAGTATGTATGCAGTTTGCAGACATCTGCAATTTGAATAACCTCATTACACTGCAGGCACCTACCCATAGAACTCAAAGTGAGTCCAGCCCCACACCACAAATAAAAACCACTTCACAGAGAAAGTCACATTTTTATCCTGTACACAGTAGAAGTGAAGCAATAGAGATGTATCAGAATTTAGTAGAACAAGATTAAATCAGCTTACATACCAAATCTGTACAAAGATAATCTAACACTAGAAGAGAGAAGGGCATTACAACAGCTCAAAGGGAACAAAAATATAGTAATCACACAAGCAGATAAAGGAGATAAAGTTGTCCTAAATATAGATGACTATAGGGAAGAAGTAAATTTCCAATTATCCAATACTTAGATATACCAGAGGCTTACCTTTTATCCAACAGAGAAATTTAAGAAGGAGCTAAAAACATTATTAGACACAGCAGAAGAGCAGGGCCTAATGCAACATGAACTCACAGAATACTGTTTAATGGACCATCCCTCCATTCCCACCTTTTGTATTGTCCCCAAGATACAAACAACCTTACAAAAACCACTGGGAAGACCCATAGTGGCGAGCAGATGATCACTATATGAAAGGGTGGGAGATTGGTTAGATAACATTCTTCAGCCTATAGTCAAATCACTACCAGGATACATTAGGGACAGTACGCACCTAATCCAACAATTTGACAACGTGAGATGGGAGAAAGACTATAGATGGCTCACCATCGATGTTTCATCTTTATACTCTAGCATTCCACACAAAGAGGGGTTAGAAGCATTGTAATATATGTTAAACGCTACACTGATTTCCCAAACAAATTTATTCACTTTCTAATTGAGCTGACCAAATTTGTATTAACACACAACTATTTTGTGTTTAAGAGGACTAATTATATTCAAAGATGTGGTACAGCAATGTGTGAGAAGTTCGCACCCTCGTATGCTAAACTTTATATGGGATACTTGCACATCTTTGAGGGTTACTTTCCCCAAAAACACAAAATAATTACTTATGGACGTTTTATAGATGATCTAATACTAATATATAGAGACAGTGACAATGACTCCATTAAAGGGTTTTATTGACCATTTGAACAAAAACAAACAAAATGTAATATTTACATACCAGATCAGTGATACTGCAATAGAATATCTTGACCTTTTTTTAGAATTTGATCATAAGGACAAAATTATAACATCTTGTTATAGGAAACCCCTTTCAAAGAACACAATACTAAGAGCAGATTCATGCCATGCCCCACACATGAGAAAGGGCATTCCCAAAGGACAGTCCATGTGTATTCGCAGGAATTGCACCTCATTACAAAAATATAGAACACAAGCAAAAGAACTATCAAACAGACTCATAGCAAGGGGATATAACAAACACACATTAAACAAGATAAATCAAGAAGTAGCTAAACTAAAGAGAGACACCCTCTTAAATAACACTCACAAAAAGAGAAAATTAGACAATAGAGCCACTGGCTCACAAGAAATATTTTTTACTACCAAATTCAGTAACTAATTTTACCCTATTTGTAACATAATAAAAAAACACCTACTATTTCTTAATGGAGACAATATTCTAAAACACAAACTAGAGAAAGGAGTTAAATGTGTGGCTAAGAGAACACCTAATATAGGAGACACCATTACAAAAAAAATTCACAGAGGCAAACAAAAGGCACCAAATTGGCTTTCACCATTGAAAGGATTCTTTAAATGTGGTCACGTCACAGCCCATGCAAAAGTTGTAAATACACAAACAAGAGAAAAACATTTACATCTACCCAAACCAACATAACATATGACATTAAAAAGACCTCAACTTTTGTTATATTTATCATAATCTGCAAGTTCTGTTTAAAATAACATGTAGGGGTCACAACTCGCCCTCTAAAAGACAGGATTAGGGAACACCTCATCTCTATAGAATAAGAGGTACCAAGAACTCCCATAGCAAAACATTTCCATCTCCATGGAAGGGGAAACACATATTTATCTTTCCTGGGGAAGGAACATATAGTAAAAGACCCACTAGGTGGGAATAGAGTGAGGAATCTACTGAAGGGAGGTCTATTGGAATCTCACATTGGAAACTAAAATACCACAAGGCATAAATCGCAAATATTATGTCAACCTCTTTGTAGATTGATTGTCTATACTATATCAACTTACATAATTTAAAGGGACATTATACACTCATTTTTTCTTTGCATAAATGTTTTGTAGATTATTTATATAGCCCATAAAGTTTTTTTTTTTAAATGTATAGTTTTGCTTATTTTTAAATAACATTTCTCTGATTTTCAGACACCTAACCAAGCCCCAAAGTTTTATGAGGATACCGTCAGCTACCTTCTCCAGCTTGCTCCTGTTTGTGTAAAGGGTCTTTTCATATGCAAAAGAAGGGGGAGGGGGAGAGTGTCTTATTTCCCCCATGCAGTGGGCTTTCCAGCTACCTTTTCAACAGAGCTAAACTGAGAGCTTCTAAGTAAGTTTTTAAACAGTTTTATACTGGATTTTTATATCAGTATCTGTGCATCTTATTCTTTATAGTAGTTTCTATTACATGCAGTTATATGAAGATGGGTGTATACTGTCCCTTTAAGTATATTAGGAATCATATTTTTTTTTAAGCAATTTGAAAATCAATCAATGTAGGTTCAGTACTTGATTCTAAAAAAAATCCCCTATCAAGCGATAGGGGATTTTCTGAATGTTTCTTTATTGTTACATGTTTTACTACTCTATATATTTTTTCAGCATTTGTTTTACCTAGCTAGGGTTTATATTATATATGTACTAATATAGATACTATGTACCTTGTCATTATATTCTTTTATTATTTATTTTTTTCCTTTCACATAAATTAATTATACCTTTTCTATATACCTTTTCTAATTTACCCCGAAGAAGCATGGTGTTTTATAATAGATAACAATAAATTTATATTCTTAAAGTTTAATATAATATTATATAGGAACACTATGTCCATTTATTATCTATCTGCTAGAAAATGGTATATGTCCAAAGTAGAAATCACTAAGGATTATATTTCTGAATTGTATGACCAATGAAATAGGAGCAGACAATGGGAGAGACCTTTGTCATGGCCTATCCCCTTTGGCTGCCTATAGACATTTAGAGAAGCAAGGTAATCATCTCGGAGGAAGCGCATGTGTGTATGCGCGAAACATGTCAGATGTCTTGGGATCTTTTCCTAACTGATTGTATGCCCTATGATCAATAAAACTGGTACCGGCAGTAGTTGGACTCCTTCCGTGTTTTTGCTTTCTGAGCTCACGGTAGCAATAACCAGCCACTCATAATGGCTGATTATTTATTGCGCATCCAAAAACAGGCAAATTAGCCCATTTGCAGTGCATGACAAATGATTGCTTCACCATTTAAAGTTGCAAGTATATGAAACATAGGATTTAACATTAAACTTAAAGGGACACTGAACCCAAATTTTTTTCTTTAGTGATTCAGATAGAGCATGAAATTTTAAGCAACTTTCTAATTTACTCCTATTATCACATTTTCTTTATTCACTTGGTATCTTTATTTGAAATGCAAGAATGTAAGTTTAGATGCCGGCCCATTTTTGGCGAACAACCTGGGTTGTCCTTGCTGATTGGTGGATAATTCATCCACCAATAAAAAAGTGCTGTCCAGAGTTCTAAACCAAGAAAAAAGCTTAGATGCCTTCTTTTTCAAATAAAGATAGCAAGAGAACGAAGACAAATTGATAATAGGAGTAAATTAGAAAGTTGCTTAAAAATGCATGCTCTATCTGAATCACGAAAGAAAAAATTTGGGTTTAGTGTCCCTTTAAACTATAGGCGCACAGGGTCTTCCATAATTAATTTACAAATAAAGATATGTATATATATATATATAAAACCATATGTAAGGAAAAAATCCATTCAATGGCTTATTGCCACTTTCATAAATTTGTTTCAGAACGCTTCGTGCCTATTACATAGGAGGAAATTATTTTTTTCCTGTGTCTTTCTGCTTGTCTGAGAATGGATATAATCACCTTTATCCTGTCCTTCATGGAAGGACAAATGTGTGACAAATGTGTGTCATTGAAAGAAAAGCAAACAATTAAAACTGAACAAAAAAAAATGTTTCTTAAATTAAACTAAATGAGGCATGCAGATTACTTTGGAAATGTGAAAGTTGAAAGATAAGTGTTGGAAAACATAAGTGCTGTAATTTACTTTTATAGTACTGAGCATCGGGGAACTTTTTAACATTGGAAACTTAGCCAAGGTTTACAAAGATTAATGTAAGCCCCTAATTGCACAATGAATGGAGCGAGATTGAATTGAAATTTTAAGAATGACTATATGATGCAGAAGGATTTTCCTCTGTCATCTGTGTTTCATTTCTCAAGAAGCGAGGGAAATGAAGTACGTCGAACCTGGGGATCAGCGTTTTTATTTTTATCAAATGCAGAACCACAGCTGCAACCAGCCATAAAATAATGTACCAGCTTAATACTTGAACAGAGCCACTGAATATTCAAAGACGATTTTGCGCATGTATAATTCATGCTTTTATATGGATGTCATTTCTTTAACCGGATTCTAGGTTACATTAGGAATGTTTACAACTATTAGTATTGGGAAGTGTCATAGGTAACCAAAATATAGTATTGTAGTAACATTTTTTTTTTTATAAGTATAATTATTAGCTTGTTTAGAACATATATATATATATATATATATATATATATATATATATATATATATATATATTTAACGTTTTTAATTTTACTCATAAAAACAAACAAAAAAACAAAAAACTAACAACAAATGTTACTACTTACAGTAAGCGTAATACTGTGTTCAAGGACAAGTTCCTTTAAAGCAGGGGTCAGTAACCTTGGGCCCCCAGATGTTTTGGAACTACATTTCCCATGATGTTCAGACAGCCTAAAGAGTGTCTCAGCATCATGGAAAATGTAGTTCCAAAACATCTGGGGGTCCAAGGTTCCTGACCCCTACTTTAAACGGAAACTACAAACACCTTGAGATTAGATTTTAATGTAACATGTTTAAAGGGATAGTAAACCACAAAATGTTATTTTATGATTCAGATACAATTTTAAACATCTTTCCAATTTAATTCTATTATCAAATTTTCTTCATCCTCTTGTTATCCATTGCTGAAGGGACAGCATTGCACTACTGGCAGGAAGCAGAAAATATCTATTTAGCCAATCACAAGAGACAAATGTGTGCAGGCACCAATTAGCAGCAGCTCCCACTAGTGTATGATATGTGCTTTTTTTAACAAGGGATACTAAGAGAATGAAGCACATTTGTAAATAGAAGGGAATTTAAAAGTGTCTTAAAATGACATGCCCTATCGGAATCATGCAAGTTTAATTTTCACTTTCCTATCCCTTTAATTATGCATAGTGCAACAGATTTGCAAAATACTCTATTTATTTTACTTTTTTCCTTGAAGGGAAGTCAAAATTAATCTTGCATGATTCAGATAGAGCATGTCATTTTAAGTCATTTTTTAAGTCACTTCTATTTTTAAAAGTACTTTGTTCTTTTGGTATCCCTCGAAAAAGAATACGCACATATCCTATACTAGTGGGTGCTAGCTACTGATTGATACCTACACACATTTGTCTCTTGTGATTGGCTAGCTCGATGGGTTCAGCTAGCTGCCAGTAGTCCAATGATGTTCAGCAAAGGATTACAATATAATAAAGCAAATTTGATAATAGAAGTAAATTGAAAAGTTGTTTAAAATGATATGTTCTATCCAAATCATGAAAGACATTTTAGGGTTTCCTGTCCCTTTAATGCACAGATCAGTGGCCGATATCATCATCTTTTTTATCTAATGTGTGTTATAGTTCAATCTGTTCATTCAGGGCCGGATTGGGCCACTGGGATACCAGGAAAAATCCCGGTGGGTCGGGCCGTCAGGGCCCAGGGTGGGCCGGTACTAGCTGCACTGAGGTGACGTGAGTGTCAGGGATTTGATCATTACAAGCCTATCCCTTTAAATCTTACTCCTTGTACCCTATTTAAGGCCCCTCCTCTCTATGCTCCCTGCTTGGTAATTTGTTTCAGTTACTATACGTGACTCCTGCCTAAGAAACCTAGCCCTTTCCTCTGACTAAGGGGATTTCTTACCTACTTCTGTGGAACTCTGCTGAGTACTACCATCTCAGCTTCTCTCTACTGGAATAACCGAAACTGCTCCTGCAGTCTTACCGGAATCAAACCGGAACCAAAAGTCTCGCTACAGTTTCCTTATTTCTGCTACTCCGGGTGTGTATGACGTCACACCCGGCATCTCAGCGTTCCTGCAGCGCGTGTACCGCGCTCTCTCTCTCTCTCCTTCAAGGGTAATTGTATCAACAGCATTTGCTCTCACGCTGTTCCAGAAGTACAACTTGGATTTGGTCTGTATAAGCTAACTACCTTTGCTGGATATTAGATTGACTCTCATGTTTGTTATTCTATCACTGCTACGCTAATTGACTGTTTGCTACCTCCATACTGGATAATATCTTTACTTGCCATACTCATTGCATACTACTAAGGATCTCTGCATGTCATTGTAACGCTTGCTGTTTCATTTCATTTAACCAAAGTGACTGTTCTTGTTTATTAACACTTCAGCCTGCCATATCAATTAATATCTGCATATCCCAATTTAACTACCTGTTTATTGCCATCACCTCAAGTGTTGCATCTACATACAGTAATTTCATTAACAAACTTTAGACTTTGTTTTGATGTCAGCTCTAACAAACTCATACTGTGCTTGTGCCTAATACTTCAAGTTTGTCCCCACTTCTCCTTAAAATCATTACTAGTCTGGCATTTCTCAAATTACAAGGGGTTTCTATTCTATGCCTATACTACACTTAAGTAATTGCATAACTGAGTGTGTGTGTCTTTTACATATATAACCTGCCTACTGTATATTGTATGTTTCTTCTATCATATTTACATACATTTGTACCCTTGTGACATATACTTATCTATCATTAGATACATCTCTATCATATTTATCTGGTGATATCTATCTATCATATATTTGGTTGCGTGACAGCTCCGTTTTCACTCTGTACCCTGCAGTAGTGACCCTCAGTTCAATGAGCATAACCGGATTCCTATAAGTTAGATCTGTGTGAATCCAAGGTTTGGTGTGAGGCTGAGTGGTCCTACAATAGTGGATACTAGGTACCAGAACTTTATTACACCATCTGTTCTAACAAACAACACGTATCATTACATATTACCAAGCCTTTTATAGTACCTCTATCCTCTATCATGGAGCTAAGTGAGCTTTCAAACAGAGTGGGTTCTCTAGCCCAAAGTATGGACAATATGTTACAAGGCTTAAGAGAGATACAAATTGAGAACCAAAACATTAGGACATTTATTAATCAACATATGGCAAATAAATCTTCCACTTCTGAGACCACACCTGAGCCTGTCGTAAGCCCCCCTGAGAAATTCTCTGGGGACAGGTCTATGTTCAGAGACTTTAGAAATTCTTGCACTCTCATGTTTACTTTGAAACCAAAATCTTATCCTACTGACAGAATACGTGTCCTGACTGTAATTTCCTTCTTGCGTGGAGAGGCTAGATACTGGGCCAACGCCTTCTATGAAACTGATGACCCCATATTAAACTCCCTTGATTCTTTCTTCACCGCAATGTCCCTTCTATATGAGGATTATAACAAGCAGAATACTGCTGAAACAGCTCTAAGATCCTTACGCCAAGGGAAAAGGATGGTAGAGGAGTACATAACGGACTTCAAGAGGTGGGCTCCTGACACCTTGTGGAACAATCCGGCCTTGAAGAATCAATTTCGTTTGGGTCTGAGTGATTCCTTAAAAGACGAACTAGCCAGAGGTATAATTCCAGACGACCTCGAGGCTCTAATGACTTTGTGTATTGGTATTGACCGAAGACTCAGGGAACGGAAGTTTGAGAAGTCCACAGCAGATAATACGTCTAGGAAATACACCCCGTATCACTCCAATCTTCCTTCCCATTCTGCCAGGAGTGTCAATGAACCCATGGATGTTGCTGTGATTAGAGGGCCACTAAAGGCCGAAGAGAAAGCTTGACGCAAACGGCTGAACCTGTAGCTGTATTGCGCTGAGAAAGATCATGGCGTAAGGGATTGCCCATCTCTCCTTCGTCAAAAGAAGGGTAAGAGATCAAGTAAAAGTCACACAGTGAATTTGGTTAATAATAGTTCACCCCATTTATCAATCCCTCTCTCATTGCAGTGGGATCACCAGAAGACAGACGTACAGGCCGTAATTGACTCTGGAGCATCTGGGAATTTCATAGATTTAGTTTTTGTTGTTAAGCACAAAATACCACTAATAAAAAAGAGTGCTGCACTAGCCATTCGTTTGGTGGACGGTTCTTTTTTTAGTTCAGGCCCTATTTCACACCACACAGTTCCACTTACTGTTACCTCAGCTTCTGGGCATACAGAACTGATGTCTTTTGATGTATTGCCAAGTTCTGTCTACCCTATGATACTTGGTATTCAGTGGTTGTCTAAACATAATCCGACTATATCCTGGACAGAAGTGACAGTAGTTTTTGATTCTCCGTTTTGTAAACAATCTTGTACTGACTCTCATACACTTTGTCATATAACTGTAGGCACACTACCAGATTGTTATAAGGAATAATGTTTTTGATGTAGCTGAGGCAGCCACACTTCCACCACACAGAAGTTACGACTGCCCTATTGATCTGATTCCTAATAGTTCCATTCCCTATGGTCACATATATCCTCTATCTCAGCCTGAATTGGCTCACCTTAAGGAATATCTAGATGAAAATCTAAAAAAAGGGTTTATACGACCATCTACTTCATCAGCGGGCGCTGCTATGTTTTTTGTGAAAAACAAGGATGGCAGTTTACGCCCCATTATAGACTACAGACAATTGAATAAATGCACTAAGAAAAAGAGATACCCCCTGCCTCTCATTCCTGAACTAATTGAACGTTTGCAAGGTGCCACCATCTACACCAAGCTTGATCTTAGAGGCGCTTACAATTTGATCAGGATGAGAGCAGGGGATGAGTGGTTAACGGCTTTCCGTACACGTTACGGTCTGTCTGAATATACAGTAATGCTGTTTGGGCTTTGTAATGCCCCAGCCACTTTCCAGTGCTTTATAAATGATGTTTTTCATGACCTTTTGGATGTCTGTATTGTTATCTATTTGGATGACATTCTTGTTTATTCAGACACTTATGCTAACCATAAACTAGTCCTATCTCGTTTAAGGCATCATCATCTTTACGCCAAACTAGAGAAGTGTATATTTAATACCAACACTATATCCTTTTTGGGTTATTCTATCTCCCCCTCTGGGATAACCATGGAAACCAGTAAAGTAGAAGCCATTCTCAAATGGCCAGCACCCAGTTGCAAAAAAGATGTCCAGAGATTCCTTGGATTTGCAAATTTTTATAGAAAATTCATTAAAGATTTCTCACACATTATCAGACCTCTAACTAGTCTAACTAGAAAACATGTGAAGTTTTCATGGAATAGTAAAGCTGAAGATTCTTTTACTACCCTGAAGAATAAATTTACTTCAGCCCCCATACTGCAATTCCCAGATCCCAGTTGTCATTTTACGCTTGAGGTTGATGCTTCTGAATTTGCAATTGGGGCTGTTCTGTCCCAGAGGGTCTCCCAAAAAGAGCCTTTACATCCAGTTTCCTTCTATTCCCGTGTCATGAGTTCAGCTGAGATTAACTATGGCATTGGAGATAAGGAATTGCTTGCCATCAAATCCGCATTAGAATTCTGGAGGCACATTTTAGAAGGTACAAAATATCCCATTACTATTTATACTGATCATCGTAACTTGGAGTTCTTGAAGACAAATAAGACCCTAACTTCTCGCCAAGTCCGTTGGAGCCTTTTCTTCTCACGTTTTGATTATGTGATCACTTACCGTCCAGGCTCAAAAAATCTCAAGGCTGATACTCTCTCTCGTATACCTTCTAAACCACAAAATCATCTGGCTCCTGCCGCTGTGATACCTGCGGATAGGATCATTTGTTTAACAAATGATTTCTTGGAAACACTAAAGCTACAACAGAAGGAGGATTCTTCAATAACACATCTCAATTTAGATAAACATTCTGATGAGCTGTTCTATCACCAAAATCTACTTTATATACCTATGGCCCTTAGGAATCAGGTATTGGCAGCAGCTCATGACTCAACATTAGCAGGTCATCCTGCGGTACATAGGACTCTTCATGTTCTTTCAAGGAACTATTGGTGGCCCAAAATGTCTGATACTGTTACTCAATATATCAACTCTTGTTTTCTTTGCACTTCTAAAAAACATCAACATAAACGTCCCTATGGATATCTTCTCTCTCTTCCCATACCTGAAAGACCTTGGGCGGACGTTGCCATGGACTATATTGTTGATCTCCCACCTTCCGCAAACTTTAACACAATTTTGGTGGTCGTTGATCTCTTTTCTAAGATGGCCCATTTCTTGCAGCATAGAGGTCTACCCACAGCTTCTGAAACAGCTACTCTTTTCATAGATCATGTGGTCAAACTACATGGTTTACCGAATTCCATTACTACAGACAGAGGTTCACAGTTTACTTCTAGGTTTTGGAATCATCTTTGTCAATCCCTTAACATCTCTAGAAAGCTTAGTACAGCTTTCCACCCTTTGGAGCAGTATCTCTGTTGTTATTGTTCCCTAGAACAAGACAATTGGCATTCACTCCTCTCTACTGCTGAATTCGCTCATAACAACATGCTGAATTCCTCCACTAAAATGGCTCAATTTTTCCTTAACTATGGATTTCATCCTTCTTATGATATTCAGAGTTCTAAAAACTCACCCATACCAATTGTTAATGACAAAATCAACACCCTGGTTAAAGGCTTCGCTAATGTAAAACAAATACTACATGATGTTTAAGCTGCTCAAAAACGTCATTATGATCTACGACGTTCCAAACCTCCTGAATATAGGGTAGGTGACAAAGTTTGGTTGAGCACTAAGAATTTAAGATTACAGGTTCCATCCAAAAAACTTGCTTCTCTCTATTTGGGTCCTTTCAAGATTAAGAAGGTTGTTAATGTTAATGCAGTGACGCTCCTATTACCTTCTTCCATGAGAATACATCCAACGTTTCACGTCTCACTTCTCAAACCCTACGCTTCTCTCAGGGCTACATCTGCCATGGCTGCTTCTCAAACTCATGTGGCTGATGAGATGGAGTATGAGATTAAGTCCATCCAGGATTCTCGATACTTTCGGAAGCACCTCCAGTATCTGGTTAGCTGAAAGGGTTATGGTCCTGAAGAAGATTCCTGGGAGCCTGCTACAAATGTCACGGCTCCGCGCCTTCTTTCCTTATTCCATCGGAGGAATCCCCACCGTCCAGGTCCTTGATCCGCTGAGCGGCTCCTTGAGGGGGGTGTTCTGTCAGGGATTTGATCATTACAAGCCTATCCCTTTAAATCTTACTCCTTGTACCCTATTTAAGGCCCCTCCTCTCTATGCTCCCTGCTTGGTAATTTGTTTCAGTTACTATACGTGACTCCTGCCTAAGAAACCTAGCCCTTTCCTCTGACTAAGGGGATTTCTTACCTACTTCTGTGGAACTCTGCCGAGTACTACCATCTCAGCTTCTCTCTACTGGAATAACCGAAACTGCTCCTGCAGTCTTACCGGAATCAAACCGGAACCAAAAGTCTCGCTACAGTTTCCTTATTTCTGCTACTCCGGGTGTGTATGACGTCACACCCGGCATCTCAGCGTTCCTGCAGCGCGTGTACCGCGCTCTCTCTCTCTCTCTCTCCTTCAAGGGTAATAGTATCAACAGCATTTGCTCTCACGCTGTTCCAGAAGTACAACTTGGATTTGGTCTGTATAAGCTAACTACCTTTGCTGGATATTAGATTGACTCTCATGTTTGTTATTCTATCACTGCTACGCTAATTGACTGTTTGCTACCTCCATACTGGATAATATCTTTACTTGCCATACTCATTGCATACTACTAAGGATCTCTGCATGTCATTGTAACGCTTGCTGTTTCATTTCATTTAACCAAAGTGACTGTTCTTGTTTATTAACACTTCAGCCTGCCATATCAATTAATATCTGCATATCCCAATTTAACTACCTGTTTATTGCCATCACCTCAAGTGTTGCATCTACATACAGTAATTTCATTAACAAACTTTAGACTTTGTTTTGATGTCAATTCTAACAAACTCATACTGTGCTTGTGCCTAATACTTCAAGTTTGTCCCCTTACTCACTTCTCCTTAAAATCATTACTAGTCTGGCATTTCTCAAATTACAAGGGATTTCTATTCTATGCCTATACTACACTTAAGTAATTGCATAACTGAGTGTGTGTGTCTTTTACATATATAACCTGCCTACTGTATATTGTATGTTTCTTCTATCATATTTACATACATTTGTACCCTTGTGACATATACTTATCTATCATTAGATACATCTCTATCATATTTATCTGGTGATATCTATCTATCATATATTTGGTTGCGTGACAGCTCCGTTTTCACTCTGTACCCTGCAGTAGTGACCCTCAGTTCAATGAGCATAACCGGATTCCTATAAGTTAGATCTGTGTGAATCCAAGGTTTGGTGTGAGGCTGAGTGGTCCTACAATAGTGGATACTAGGTACCAGAACTTTATTACACCATCTGTTCTAACAAACAACACGTATCATTACAGTGAGGGAGCAGCAGCAGAGCAGCCGGCGGCTTTTTTTGGGGCTTTGGCTACAAAATTGCTTCCCAATTGTCCCACTATCTATTGACAGGTTTAGACAGGTCAGGTGAGGTATGTGAAATGAATGGGCCTGGATCGCAGCAGCAGCCGGCAGACGACAGTGCTTGGGATCACTGACTGAGTGAGTCCAGACCAGGACCGGTCAGGTGCCACTGCCTGCTGGTGTTCTGTTATAAATTTGCCTCGGGCAGCTCCAAACATGCCTCCAATTGGCAGCCAGCACTGCAGCAATTTGCATATTGCATCATCATGAATGACGCTACAGTCTTCTAGCTACAGTAACTTACTGTAACTAGAAGACTGTAGCATCATTCATGATGATGCAATATAAGTAACTTACAGAGTCAGAGATGGATATCACCTCACGCTGCCGCTGGCCGCAATACTCACTCACTGCCACTGCTGGGGGAGGATTACAGGGGGCGGGGCAGCAGCGAACGTCACGTTAGAACACTCACAGTCTCACGAAACAGGACTGAGTTCAGGAGGGAGCCGAGTAAGGAGGCCACGTGGTACAGACTCAAGTAAAGACAGCAGCTGCCAGCCATCTGAGCCAGTCAGAGACTCAGTCAGTCAGTGTCACCGACCAGTCTGATAGCTACAGGCCACTGGCCAGGGTCCAGGATCAGATTCAGAGAGATCATCAGACAGGGATCTACTTTGAAGAAAGGTAGGGACGACTACTAGGTTTAAAAATGTTTGATGTATGAATGAATGAATGTATTATTGCCCAGTGCCTGGCTGAAGTGAAGAGTGTGTGTGTGTGTGTGAAAGGCCCAAATTGCCCTAAACCTTAACCAGCTGAGTCCATGCCACTAAGCTTGTTTATATATGATAATTAATGTGTATTATATTATTTACTGGTTACTAGTGTGTCTGTGCAAGTGTGCAACTGACACTGTGCATTATCAGAGGCTTAAGGCTAATGATCCCCCATACAAGGTCAGTCAGGGTCAGGATAATACACTTACTACTGTTTATTTTAGGGGAAAGCAAGTGAGAAGGGACACAGCCAGAGCCAGTGGTAGTATATATGTAGCCACATGGGGTCACCTGTGCGGGAGGGACGGACGGTCACGGCCAGCAATGCAGAGGCAGAGAAGAGAACAGTCAGTAAACACCACCAGCTAACCGTGCATAATTATATTCTCTGTTTTAAAATAGTTTAATATATTTCTGTGGGGCTACAATTTATTATTGGTGCTTACTTCTGCGGTACTCTCTGGAGAAGTCTGATTTTTACAATTTTTATTGAAAATGAATGTTTAACAGTTTGAACACAGAATCCATAACCAAAAAGATTAGTACGCTGCAGAAATAATGTTGTCAGATAAGTGCTGATGTCTTAATCAGAATGAAGGTAGTGTGATGGGCATTGTTTAGTTTACCATCAATAGAGGCTATATTTAAATTTTGTTTCAAACAAAAGAGTTGGGTAATACACCCCCCAATTAACAAATTCATATGGTAAATAATAGATTAGTAACAAAATACAGAATTTGAGTTTATATCATATTTAACAACAGTTCATTGTTTTGTATAAAAGTTAAAATATATGTGTTTAACATTATCCTTAAAATTAGATAGCTCATTTTAGTTATTTAAAGTTAATATCATCACTGGGTTGCCATAACAAAAAACTTTAGATATATAATATTATAAAAATATATTTTTTTAATGTTGATAGTCACATTTTTTTTGCCATAAAGATAATCAGATCTCTGTATTTTGTTTTATAATTCTCGCTAGAGGGGGCATGGCTGGGCGGGAGGGGGCATGGCTGAGCTGGAGGGGGCGGGGCTGGGCTGGTCTATACAAATTTCCAGGGCCAGTCTGATTTCCCAGTCCGGCCCTGTTTACAATTATTGGCAAAAATGGTTCTAGTAGAAGTTATCACTGTTTTATATTTAACATGTTTTCCCTGTTAAGCATAGCTAGATATTCTCAGTTCACCAGCATTTTAACTATTGCAGCTGCTCATAGTACCAGTGGGGTTTGTATCATGTCACTAATTAACAAATTGAATCATTATCAGATGGTACAAGCAATTTAGGCTCTCTGAGCAAGTGCTGTGTTTAAAATGCTGGTGCACGGTGCATACTTAAATACACTTTTGAAACAGCTATAGCTTTTATTAGAAGCATTTTTGCTAATACATCTATATTACAAAACATGCTTCTTTTTAAAACTGAAATGTTTCCATGTGGATTTGAATTTTGGCTGGAATGTCCCTTTAAGTTGTCAATTTTGTTGTCTATATTTAGTCAATAAGTTGCAGTTGGGTTGATTGTAATAGTCTAAGTCAATGTTGTTCATGCACCATGTGGATACATTTTCTGATATCCGCTCCACTCCGATATTTTTCCAAAACAAAAATTGTTTTATCGTTTGTATTGTGATTGCCCAGACGTAGAAAATGGCTTACTGGGTGTCATAAAACAGCCAACAAGATTGGAATCAAGCCAATAGATTTAGATAGTGAGTATTACAAAAAGTACAGGCTTTATCAAATTATAGCATGTGCATTTTTCACTACAATTTTCTTTTAATTGGCAAAGTGCAGTATGTGGTCACAATTCTGGGGATCTAACCCCGACAGACTCCGTTTCTGGGTGATAAGTTGGTTACAACTAAGTTTTGTATTAGTGACACCTCAATGTCTATTACATATCAGCAGGCTCTATTTAGTTAAAAAGGATTTTAAATACATTTGAAATGCACAATACCTCATTTCTAATTTGGGTTATGAGTGCATTTGCTACTTCCGCATGCACACAGTTAAACATTGATCACAAAACAAATTATAACTAAAAATGAATGTATTGTTACAAACACAAGCATATTACAAATATGCTTATGTTTTAAGTAGCAGATTGTGACAAAAAAAGTTATTGTTAGTAGTGAGGTGTTTAAAAGAACGAGTTCTGAAAATGTATGCAAAGTCTTCCTAAACTTTTGTAATGCTTAAAGGGACATTCCAGCCAAAATTTGAATCCCTGTGGATTCATTTCAGTTTTGAATAGAATCATATTTGTAATATACATGTATTAGCAAAAATGCTTCTAATAAAAGCTATACCTGTTTTTAAAGCATATTTAAGTATGTACATTGCACCAGCATTTTAAACACAGCATTTGTTTAGAGACTCAATGACTCAATCTATTAATTGCTGACATGATATAAGCCCCACTTGTGCTTGGAGCAGCTGATATGTTCATGCTGGTGCATATACACAAAAGTTTAGTGTTTGCCAAATTTATGAGACTTTGTTGTTCTGCATTGGTAACAAGCAGCTAATAATAATAACAGCAGTTTATGTACTTACAATAGTGCTGTGGGTCACATTTAGAGTCCAATTATCAAGTATTCTTTGGTTTTAAGATACTATGGGTGGAGACTGTAACTTGTAAGAATCAGTGACCATCTGTTAGCAGAAAATATTTATTTTAGTAGACTTGAAGATATTTATTTAATGAATTTGTACAAACAAAAGATTTATGCTTTCATATTCAATAACTCTAGCTAGTGCCTTTTTAACATGTTCAATGCATTTAGAAACCAATAAAGCTATCAAAGGGATATGGAAGTCTGACGTTCTATTATGTGTAGATCATTGTTACTGACATTGATGATTCAGGGTCACAATGTACCTTTAAGGACCAAATTTTTTCCCATGTTCTGTTCTGAAATGAAACGGTCAATTTTGGCATTTTTGCTCAATATTGGTTTCACCTTAATTATCAGCTTTCTTGTTAAGTGCACCCAAACATATTATATACCACTTTTTAACAGACAAACAGGCCTTTCTAATTATACCCTACATGGGTATATACAATAACAGTAAATAGGAATTTAAAACTGACAAATGGGGCAAAGAAAAACAAAACATTTTTTTGCAGTTTTCTAACTAGTGTATCATTATGTTGTCCTGATTTTAGGAATACTCCATATGTATAGGTTCCCAAGTTATTTATAGTAAATAAAGGCCAAATACTACAAAGATGGAATTATTGGTTTAATGCTAACATTTGCTAGGGATATATTGTTAGCTAAATAGTGGATATCTAATTCAAAACTGCTACCCAAAAGTATATATAGGTATTTATAGAATTTAGACAGCACAGGGTATTTACATAGAGCTATTTTGACACTATATCACCAAGGGTAGAAAATAAAATTCAAGGGCAAAAAACCCACTTTATTAAAAAAAATTAAAACAAAAAATTATTTTAATAAAATAATTTAGAAATAAAATAAAAATAAATACACTTTAAAATAAATGTAACCTTTTTTTTACTGTATATGTTCAATGGGACCAAGACAAGTCATTGTTAAAAAACATTAATAGAAGATAAGTTTAGAGTGGAGCGCCAACAAAGGCAAGGTCTAGTGTGTGTGTGAGGGATGTGTTCACACTATCTTATAAGAGGGCTATATCCCTGTGATTAACTACAAAGGTTATACTGGTTATAAAACGATAAGGATAAAAGTTATAACACAATTTTAATACAAACACAAATTACATCACTAAACATGGATCCATGGTACATAAAAACACACACATATATATATATATATATATATATATATATATATATATATATACATATATTTATAAAAACAATTCTAAAAAACACAACACTTAAAATATAGGTTTAAATACCAGGGGGAATGTGTCCCTCCAAGAGAAAGTAGCCCAAAACTTGGTTACTGATTCAAATGATGTGGTAATGATATTGTTAGAAGTAATATGGGTATGTAAATAGTAGAGGTGGTTAGACTCAACTACCCTCTATGACATTGGGTTCAGGGCTACCCAAAAATGGTTCAAATCACTGGTAGGTTGGTTCCTACTAGTCTGATAGATGCAATATACAAATTGTACAGAAGCAGAAAAAAAAATATAAAAAATATAAAAATTCAAATAAAAATTCACAACGTGGTGTGTATCACATGTGAAAAAAAGGGGAAAAAAAGTTTATAAAAGAAGGTGATCACAGATTATACTAGTGTGTACACAAACTAGTGTTGATCAAAAAATGATTCCAAAAAGTGATAACAAAAAATTCTTGAAAAATAAAACTATAAACATGTGTGAAAAAAATGAGTGACAAATCACACAGTGAGTGATGTGTGAGATGATGAGTGGTAAAAGAGTTTGTGTAAAAAAGTACAAAATACAAATAGATACAATAAGGAAACAAATATATATTCCTAGAAAACGTCCCACAAGTTATAAAATGAAACTCAAATTAGTTCCAAATTAGTGTCCATAAAAATCAGATGGTGGTGACATTATGGTGATCCTGATAAAAATTTTATCCAAAAATAAATGAAAGTTAATGGTTCCGATAAATAGTTCAAATCCTCAAGATTGTGCAATAGATAAACAGATCCAATCCTTGATGTCAAGGCAAAGAAAAATAGATATAACAATGTGAGGTAAAAAATGAGATAAAAGTAGAAGGCTGGGAAATCCTCAAAACCTAAAAACAGAAGAAAAATAACATAGTATAGTAATGTTTAAATAATAATAGATCATGAAAAATAGCTCACCATATAGTTGAGGATTTGAACTATTTATCGGAACCATTAACTTTCATTTATTTTTGGATACAATTTTTATCAGGATCACCATAATGTCACCACCATCTGATTTTTATGGACACTAATTTGGAACTAATTTGAGTTTCATTTTATAACTTGTGGGATGTTTTCTAGGAATATATATTTGTTTCCTTATTGTATCTATTTGTATTTTGTACTTTTTTGCACAAACTCTTTTACGACTCATCATCTCACACATCACTCACTGTGTGATTTGTCACTCATTTTTTTCACACATGTTTATAGTTTTATTTTTCAAGAATTTTTTGTTATCACTTTTTGGAATCATTTTTTGATCAACACTAGTTTGTGTACACACTAGTATAATCTGTGATCACCTTTTTTTATAAACTTTTTTTCCCCTTTTTTTCACATGTGATACACACCACGTTGTGAATTTTTATTTGAATTTTTTATATTTTTTATATATATTTTTTCTGCTTCTGTACAATTTGTATATTGCATCTATCAGACTAGTAGGAACCAACCTACCAGTGATTTGAACAATTTTTGGGTAGCCCTGAACCCAATGTCATAGAGGGTAGTTGAGTCTAACCACCTCTACTATTTACATACCCATATTAGTTCTAACAATATCATTACCACATCATTTGAATCAGTAACCAAGTTTTGGGCTACTTTCTCTTGGAGGGACACATTCCCCCTGGTATTTAAACCTATATTTTAAGTGTTGTGTTTTTTAGAATTGTTTTTATAAATATATGTATATATATATATATATATATATATATATATATATATATATATATATATATATGTGTGTGTTTTTATGTACCATGGATCCATGTTTAGTGATGTAATTTGTGTTTGTATTAAAATTGTGTTATAACTAGGAGCCTTTTGGGACAAAAGAATTTTGGCAAATACCCATTGAAAAAGACACCAATAGGTGTCGAAACGTCTGGGAATGCTGTAATACAACTCTTGTGAATAATAAATAAATATTGATGAAAAGACCGGAGAGTGAAGCGTTTTCTTCCTTGGGGTTGAACGTAAATCTACATTTTTCCACGCAGCACCCCGGCAGATGATCCTTGGAACAGTGAGTGCACTTTAACTGCTATTGCTCTATATATATATATGTTTTTATGTACCATGGATCCATGTTTAGTGATGTAATTTGTGTTTGTATTAAAATTGTGTTATAACTTTTATCCTTATCGTTTTATAACCAGTATAACCTTTGTAGTTAATCACAGGGATATAGCCCTCTTATAAGATAGTGTGAACACATCCCTCACACACACACTAGACCTTGCCTTTGTTGGCGCTCCACTCTAAACTTATCTTCTATTAATACTCTTCCCGTGGGCATTGGGGGCCCATTTTAGATAGGAGCTATAGGTCCTTCTAGCGCTGTGAGAATAATTCTCTGATATCTCATTGTTAAAAAACAATGGCTTGTCATTTTTGACATGTGATCACTGTAACTGTGATCAATGTGATTATATTTGACATGTGATCATTGTGCCATGGGGTATTTTTTTTTTAGCATCACTGGACTTCTTCACTGTGAGTCCTGAGGCTTCCAGCGATAGGCCACTAAGCCTGTTACCAGCATGCATTGCAGAATGCTGGTATCCAGGCTATTAGTATAGAATCACTGTGACTGTCTGTCACAGTAATTATATGCACAATGACAGTCAAACTGGGAAAACAAACAAAAAAAAAGTCTAACTTGATTGCAGCGTGTAAATAGAGTCAAAGATCTGAGAACTAACAGGTAAGTGATCACCGGGACACCCTGTCCCTGCGATCTCTAGCATGGGGTGGCCTCCATACCTTTATTTTTGCACTGCCTCACTCGTGCGGCATGCAGAAATAGTGCGGTCTCACCACTGTCAGCGAAACTGCAACTTTTTACTAAACAACCCTGTACGGCAATGGTTGTCAAGGGGTTAAAGGAATGTTGTACTCAAAATATTTCAACCATTTGTAAAAAAGAACAGTATTTAAACAAAATGAAATTGATTTGTATTCATATTTTTTTGCCTGAAAACGTGAAGTAAGAGATGTTTAAATTTAAACTGAAACTAACACAAAAGTATCAGTTGTGCATTGCCCATGTTTAAGTAATGTAATTTTATATCAATAAAGTATTGTTTCCCTTTAAAGAGACACAATCAGGAAAAGTATATTAATACAATATTAAAGTGATAGTCAATATCTTTTAATTACAAGATTTTTCTGTTGTACAGGGAGTGCAGAATTATTAGGCAAATGAGTATTTTGACCACATCATCCTCTTTATGCATCTTGTCTTACTCCAAGCTGTATAGGCTCGAAAGCCTACTACCAATTAAGCATATTAGGTGATGTGCATCTCTGTAATGAGAAGGGGTGTGGTCTAATGACACTCTATATCAGGTGTGCATAATTATTAGGCAACTTCCTTTCCTTTGGCAAAATGGGTCAAAAGAAGGACTTGACAGGCTCAGAAAAGTCAAAAATAGTGAGATATCTTGCAGAGGGATGCAGCACTCTTAAAATTGCAAAGCTTCTGAAGCGTGATCATCGAACAATCAAGCGTTTCATTCAAAATAGTCAACAGGGTCGCAAGAAGCGTGTGGAAAAACCAAGGCGCAAAATAACTGCCCATGAACTGAGAAAAGTCAAGCGTGCAGCTGCCAAGATGCCACTTGCCACCAGTTTGGCCATATTTCAGAGCTGCAACATCACTGGAGTGCCCAAAAGCACAAGGTGTGCAATACTCAGAGACATGGCCAAGGTAAGAAAGGCTGAAAGACGACCACCACTGAACAAGACACACAAGCTGAAACGTCGACTGGGCCAAGAAATATCTCAAGACTGATTTTCTAAGGTTTTATGGACTGATGAAATGAGAGTGAGTCTTGATGGGCCAGATGGATGGGCCCGTGGCTGGATTGGTAAAGGGCAGAGAGCTCCAGTCCGACTCAGACGCCAGCAAGGTGGAGGTGGAGTACTGGTTTGGGCTGGTATCATCAAAGATGAGCTTGTGGGGCCTTTTCGGGTTGAGGATGGAGTCAAGCTCAACTCCCAGTCCTACTGCCAGTTTCTGGAAGACACCTTCTTCAAGAAGTGGTACAGGAATAAGTCTGCATCCTTCAAGAAAAACATGATTTTCATGCAGGACAATGCTCCATCACACGCGTCCAAGTACTCCACAGCGTGGCTGGCAAGAAAGGGTATAAAAGAAGAAAATCTAATGACATGGCCTCCTTGTTCACCTGATCTGAACCCCATTGAGAACCTGTGGTCCATCATCAAATGTGAGATTTACAAGGAGGGAAAACAGTACACCTCTCGGAACAGTGTCTGGGAGGCTGTGGTTGCTGCTGCACGCAATGTTGATGGTGAACAGATCAAAACACTGACAGAATCCATGGATGGCAGGCTTTTGAGTGTCCTTGCAAAGAAAGGTGGCTATATTGGTCACTGATTTGTTTTTGTTTTGTTTTTGAATGTCAGAAATTTATATTTGTGAATGTTGAGATGTTATATTGGTTTCACTGGTAAAAATAAATAATTGAAATGGGTATATATTTGTTTTTTGTTAAGTTGCCTAATAATTATGCACAGTAATAGTCACCTGCACACACAGATATCCCCCTAAAATAGCTAAAACTAAAAACAAACTAAAAACTACTTCCAAAAATATTCAGCTTTGATATTAATGAGTTTTTTGGGTCCATTGAGTACATGGTTGTTGTTCAATAATAAAATTAATCCTCAAAAATACAACTTGCCTAATAATTCTGCACTCCCTGTATTGCTATAGAATACTATCGGCTAGATTTAGAGTTTTGTCGGTAACGACCCGCGTAGCTAACGCTGGCTTTTTTCTGGCCGCACCTTTAAAATAACTCTGGTATTGAGAGTCCACAGAATGGCTGCGTTAGGCTCCAAAAAAGGAGCGTACAGCATATTTAACGCAACTTCAACTCTCGATACCAGAGTTGCTTACGGACGCGGCCAGCCTCAAAAACGTGCTCGTGCACGATTCCCCCATAGGAAACAATGGGGCTGTTTGAGCTGAAAAAAAGCTAACACCTGCAAAAAAGCCGCGTTCAGCTCCTAACGCAGCCCCATTGTTTTCTATGGGGAAACACTTCCTACGTCTGCACCTAACACTCTAACATGTACCCCGAGTCTAAACACCCCTAACCTTACACTTATTAACCCCTATTCTGCCGCCCCCGCTATCGCTGACCCCTGCATATTATTATTAACCCCTAATCTGCCGCTCCGTAAACCGTCGCTACTTACATTATCCCTATGTACCCCTAATCTGCTGCCCCTAACACCGCCGACCCCTATATTATATTTATTAACCCCTAATCTGCCCCCCACAACGTCGCCTCCACCTGCCTAGACTTATTAACCCCTAATCTGCCGAGCGGACCGCACCGCTATTATTATAAAGTTATTAACCCCTAATCCGCCTCACTAACCCTATAATAAATAGTATTAACCCCTAATCTGCCCTCCCTAACATCGCCGACACCTAACTTCAATTATTAACCCCTAATCTGCCGACTGGAGCTCACCGCTATTCTAATAAATGTATTAACCCCTAAAGCTAAGTCTAACCCTAACACTAACACCCCCCCTAAGTTAAATATAATTTTAATCTAACGAAATTAATTAACTCTTATTAAATAAAGTATTCCTATTTAAAGCTAAATACTTACCTGTAAAATAAATCCTAATATAGCTACAATATAAATTATAATTATACTATAGCTATTTTAGGATTAATATTTATTTTACAGGTAACTTTGTATTTATTTTAACCAGGTACAATAGCTATTAAATAGTTAAGAACTATTTAATAGCTAAAATAGTTAAAATAATTACAAATTTACCTGTAAAATAAATCCTAACCTAAGTTACAATTAAACCTAACACTACACTATCAATAAATAAATTAAATAAAATACCTATAATTATCTACAATTAAACCTAACACTACACTATCAATAAATAAATTAAATACAATTCCTACAAATAAATACAATGAAATAAACTAACTAAAGTACAAAAAATAAAAAAGAACTAAGTTACAAAAAATAAAAAAATATTTACAAACATTAGAAATATATTACAACAATTTTAAACTAATTACACCTACTCTAAGCTCCCTAATAAAATAACAAAGCCCCCCAAAATAAAAAAAATGCCCTGCCCTTTTCTAAATTACTAAAGTTCAAAGCTCTTTTACCTTACCAGCCCTGAACAGGGCCCTTTGCGGGGCATGCCCCAAGAAGTTCAGCTCTTTTGCCTGTAAAAAAAAACATACAATAACCCCCCCCAACATTACAACCCACCACCCACATACCCCTAATCTAACCTAAACCCCCCTTAAATAAACCTAACACTAAGAGGTCCTCCATCCGGTAGAAGTCTTCATCCAAGCGGGGCAGAAGAGGTCTTCCATCCGATTGAAATCTTCATCCAAGAGGCATCTTCTATCGTCATCCATCCGGAGCGGCAGCATCCTGAAGACCTCCGACGCGGAACATCCATCCTGGCCGACGACTGAACGACGAATGACGGTTCCTTTAAATGACGTCATCCAAGATGGCGTCCCTCGAATTCCGATTGGCTGATAGGATTCTATCAGCCAATTGGAATTAAGGTAGGAATATTCTGATTGCCTGATGGAATCAGCCAATCAGAATCAAGTTCAATCCGATTCAATCCGATCAAGTTCAAGAGGTCTTCCATCCGGATGGATGACGATAGAAAATGCCTCTTGGATGAAGACTTCAATCGGATGGAAGACCTCTTCTGCCCCGCTTGGATGAAGACTTCTACCGGATGGAGGACCTCTTCTTGCTCCGCTTGGATGAAGAATTTGGCTCGGCTGGATGAAGACGACTCAAGGTAGGGAGATCTTCAGGGGCTTAGTGTTAGGTTTATTTAAGGGGGGTTTGGGTTAGATTAGGGGTATGTGGGTGGTGGGTTGTAATGTTGGGGGGGGTATTGTATGTTTTTTTTTACAGGCAAAAGAGCTGAACTTCTTGGGGCATGCCCCGCAAAGGGCCCTGTTCAGGGCTGGTAAGGTAAAAGAGCTTTGAACTTTAGTAATTTAGAATAGGGTAGGGCATTTTTTTTATTTTGGGGGGCTTTGTTATTTTATTAGGGGGCTTAGAGTAGGTGTAATTAGTTTAAAATTGTTGTAATATATTTCTAATGTTTGTAAATATTTTTTTATTTTTTGTAACTTAGTTCTTTTTTATTTTTTGTACTTTAGTTAGTTTATTTCATTTATTGATAGTGTAGTGTTAGGTTTAATTGTAGATAATTATAGGTATTTTATTTAATTTATTTATTGATAGTGTAGTGTTAGGTTTAATTGTAACTTAGGTTAGGATTTATTTTACAGGTAAATTTGTAATTATTTTAACTATTTTAGCTATTAAATAGTTCTTAACTATTTAATAGCTATTGTACCTGGTTAAAATAAATACAAAGTTACCTGTAAAATAAATATTAATCCTAAAATAGCTATAATATAATTATAATTTATATTGTAGCTATTTTAGGATTTATTTTACAGGTAAGTATTTAGCTTTAAATAGGAACAATTTATTTAAGAAGAGTTAATTAATTTCGTTAGATTAAAATTATATTTAATTTAGGGGGGTGTTAGTGTTAGGGTTAGACTTAGCTTTAGGGGTTAATACATTTATTAGAATAGCGGTGAGCTCCAGTCGGCAGATTAGGGGTTAATAATTGAAGTTAACTGTCGGCGATGTTAGGGAGGGCAGATTAGGGGTTAATACTATTTATTATAGGGTTAGTGAGGCGGATTAGGCGTTAATAACTTTATTATAGTAGCGGTGCGGTCCGCTCGGCAGATTAGGGGTTAATAAGTGTAGGCAGGTGGAGGCGACGTTGAGGGGGGCAGATTAGGGGTTAATAAATATAATATAGGGGTCGGCGGTGTTAGGGGCAGCAGATTGGGGGTACATAGCTATAATGTAGGTGGCGGCTCTTTGCGGTCGGCAGATTAGGGGTTAATTATTGTAGGTAGCTGGCGGCGACGTTGTGGGGGGCAGGTTAGGGGTTAATAAATATAATACAGGGGTCGGCGGTGTTAGGGGCAGCAGATAAGGGGTACATAAGGATAACGTAGGTGGCGGTCGGCAGATTAGGGGTTAAAAAAATTTAATCGAGTGGCTGCGATGTGGGGGGGCCTCGGTTTAGGGGTACATAGGTAGTTTATGGGTGTTAGTGTACTTTAGGGCACAGTAGTTAAGAGCTTTAGGAACCGGCGTTAGCCCAGAAAGCTCTTAACTACTGACTTTTTTCTGCGGCTGAAGTTTTGTCGTTAGATTTCTAACGCTCACTTCAGCCACGACTCTAAATACCGGAGTTAGAAAGATCCCATTGAAAAGATAGGATACGCAATTGACGTAAGGGGATCTGCGGTATGGAAAAGTCGCGGCTGAAAAGTGAGCGTTAGACCCTTTTTTGACTGACTCCAAATACCGGCGGTAGCCTAAAACCAGGGTTAGGAGCCTCTAACGCTGGTTTTCACGGCTACCGCCAAACTCCAAATCTAGGCCTAAATGAGCAGAGTCTAACATTTTTAAAAACAAATTAATCTTTGGTTTGCTGCAATTGTTTTTCAATAGTAAAACTCCACCCACCACTTGCCTTGTTTGAAGGAGCCAATCTGGGCTTGACTCTGCAGACAACAAGGCTAGCATCAGTCATAATGTTAGTATGAAGTGAATTGTGCTGCAGTTATCAGTTAAAGAGAATTAAGGAAATTAAATGTAATACTTTTAGCCTTAAGAAATCTGCAGTCTGCATTTTAAGATATGAGAATGAGAAAATACCCAATTTCAGAGCTACATTACATGAAAAGGAGGCAAAATAATGAATGAAAATATATTGCTAAGTTGCTTTATTACACATAACTAAACATTTTATACAAAAATCTTAAGGTGTTTACTTTCCCTTAAATTATCTGATGCAAACTACTGCGGACTAGCAATATAATTATGTGTATAAATGAATACATTGTTCCTTGAGGTGGTATAAAATCTCATTGGTATAAAGCAAAATCATCAGCTTCTTTTATGCACTATACTATAATGTAAGTGACCTACCTTGACTAAAAGAAAATAAAGGGAAAAAAAAGTTCTCAAGTTAAAAAATGCCTTTAGAGAATTCCCTGAGGAACATCATAGAATTGATAAGGCGAAACCAAAGAGTTTTAAAGAATCGGGCCCTTTGTGCCCAAATTGAGGATAATCTTCAGAATTTTTTTTAACATTTAAAGGGACATTAAAGAACCAAAGAACCATTACAAACTATCACCTAGATTACGAGTTTTGCGTTAGGCTTAAAAAGCAGCGTTGGCTGGTCCCAACGCGGCTTTTTAACGCCTGCTGGTATTACGAGTCTTGCAGGTACAGGTGTACCGCTCACTTTTTTGGCCAGACTTGGAAATACTGCAAATCAACTTACGTAAATTGCGTATCCTCTTTTTTCAATGGGACTTGCATAGCGCCGGTATTATGAGTCTGACAAAAAGTGAGTGGTAGACCCTCTCCTGTCAAGACTGGTACCGCATTTTAAAGTCAGTAGTTAAGAGTTTTACACTACAACGCCGTAGCATAAAACTCTTAACTAAAGTGCTAAAAAGTACACTAACACCCATAAACTACCTATTAACCCCTAAACCGAGGCCCTCCCACATCACAAACACTAAAATAACATTTTTAACCCCTAATCTGCCGGACCGGACATCGCCGCCACTATAAATATATTAACCCCTAAACCGCCGCACTCCCGCCTCGCAAACATTAGTTAACTATTATTAACCCCTAATCTGCCGTCCCTAACTTCGCCGACACCTACCTACATTTATTAACCCCTAATCTGCCGCCCCAATGTCGCCACCAAAATACTAAAGTTATTAACCCCTAAGTCTAACCCTAACCCTAACCCCCCCTAACTTAAATATAATTTAAATAAATCTAAATAAAATCCCTATCATTAACTAAATTATTCCTATTTAAAACTAAATACTTACCTGTAAAATAAACCCTAAGCTAGCTACAATATAATTAATAGTTACATTGTAGCTAGCTTAGGGGTTTTTTTTTTACAGGTAAGTTTGTATTTATTTTAACTAGGTAGAATAGATACTAAATAGTTATTAACTATTTAATAAACTACCTAGCTAAAATAAAGACAAATTGACCTGTAAAATAAAACCTAACCTAAGTTACACTAACACCTAACACTACACTATAATTAAATTAATTCCCTAAATTAAATACAATTAAATACAATTAAATACAATTAGCTAAAGTACAAAAAAAAACACACTAAATTACAGAAAATAATAAACAAATTACAAGATTTTTAAACTAATTACACCTAATCTAATCCCCCTAACAAAATAAAAAATCCCCCCCAAAATAAAAAAAGCCCTACCCTACACTAAATTACAAATAGCCCTTAAAAAGGCCTTTTGCGGGGCATTGCCCCAAAGTAATCAGCTCTTTTACCTGTAAAAAAATTACAAATCCCCCCCAACATTAAAACCCACCACCCACACAACCAAACCTACTCTAAAACCCACCCAATACCCCCTTAAAAAAAACTAACACTAACCCCTTGAAGATCACTTTACCGGGAGAAGTCTTCATCCAACCGGGCCGAAGTCCTCAACAAAGCCGGGAGAAGTCTTCATCCAAGCCGGGCAAAGTGGTCCTCCAGGCGGGCAGAAGTCTTCATCCAGACAGAATCTTCTATCTTCATCCATCCTGCCCGGAGCGGGTCCATCTTCAAGACATCCGACGAGGAGCATCCTCTTCTTTCCACGTCACCTTTAAGTGACGTCATCCAAGATGGCGTCCCTTCAATTCTGATTGGCTGATAGAATTCTATCAACCAATCGGAATTAAGGTAGAAAAATCCTATTGGCTGATGCAATCGGCCAATAGGATTGAGCTGGCATTCTATTGGCTGATTGGAACAGCCAATAGAATGCCAGCTCAATCCTATTGGCTGATTGGATCAGCCAATAGGATTGAACTTCAATCCTATTGGCTGATTGCATCAGCCAATAGGATTTTCCTACATTAATTCCAATTGGCTGATAGAATTCTATCAGCCAATCGGAATCTAAGGGATGCCATCTTGCATGACATCACTTAAAGGAACCTTCATTCTTCAGTCGCCGTGGAAAGAAGAGGATGCTCTGCGTCGGATGTCTTGAAGATGGACCCGCTCCACGCCGGATGGATGACGATAGAAGATGCCGTCTGGATGAAGACTTCTGCCCGTCTGGAGGACCACTTCTGCCGGCTTCGTTGAGGACTTCGGCCCGGTTGGATGAAGACTTCTCCCGGTAAGGTGATCTTCAAGGGGTTAGTGTTAGGTTTTTTTAAGGGGGTATTGGGTGGGTTTTAGAGTAGGGTTGGTTGTGTGGGTGGTGGGTTTTAATGTTGGGGGGGATTTGTAATTTTTTTTGTAAATTTTTTACAGGTAAAAGAGCTGATTCATTTAGTGTAGGGTAGGGCTTTTTTATTTTGGGGGGGCTTTTTTATTTTGATAGGGGGATTAGATTAGGTGTAATTAGTTTAAAAATATTGTAATTTGTTTATTATTTTCTGTAATTTAGTGTTTTTTTTTGTACTTTAGACAAATTTATTTAATTGTATTTAATTGTATTTAATTTAGGGAATTAATTTAATTATAGTGTAGTGTTAGGTGTAATTGTAACTTAGGTTAGGTTTTATTTTACAGGTACTTTTGTATTTATTTTAGCTAGGTAGTTTATTAAATAGTTAATAACTATTTAGTAACTATTCTACCTAGTTAAAATAAATACAAACTTGCCTGTAACATAAAAATAAACCCTAAACTAGCTACAATGTAACTATTAATTATACTGTAGCTAGCTTAGGGTTTATTTTATAGGTAGGTATTTAGTTTTAAATAGGAATAATTTAGTTAATTATAGTAATTTTATTTAGATTTATTTAAATTATATTTAAGTTAGGGGGGTTAGGGTTAGAGTTAATAATATGATGTAGGTGTCGGGGATGTCGGTGGCGGCAGATTAGGGGTTAATAAATGTAAGATTAGGGGTGTTTAGACTCGGGGTTCATGTTAGGGTGTTAGGTTTAGACATAAATTTTATTTCCCCATAGGAATCAATGGGGCTGCGTTAGGAGCTAAACGCTGCTTTTTTGCAGGTGTTAGACTTTTTTTCAGCCGGCTCTCCCCGTTGATTCCTATGGGGAAATTGTGCACGAGCACGTTACACCAGCTCACTGCTAACGTAAGCAGCGCTGGTATTGAAGTGAGATTTTTAGCAAAATTTTGCTCAACGCTCACTTCTTGTCTTTTAACGCCGGACTTGTAATAACCCGTAATACCAGCGGTGTGTGTAAGTGAGCGGTGAGCATAAACTGCTCGTTAGCACCGCATAGACTCTAACGCAAAACTCGTAATCTAGCCACAAGTTTTATCTGACCTCCTTTGCTGTGACCCATTGGGGGCAGATATAAATTAACTCCTAAACGGATCTATTAATCCCTGTGTAATATGGAAGATCATGTAATTACAGGAAAAAAGTAAAATTATTTAATAAATGGACTTTTTTTTTCTTTAGTATATGAAGAATTAAATAATTCATAAGGGTTAAATGCTGGGTTTCATGTCCCTTTAAAAAATAAATAAATTGTATTTGCTAGATTACAAGTGGTTTGCTAACTTGTGCACACATGCAATATCATTTTCTTTTTGGCTTTTTGCGCACAATGGAAATAGCACTCATATTACAAGTTAAAAAGTAAAAAAAGTGAAAGCGAGAGCGCAATCGCGATTTATACTTGTCGGGTTAGCGTGAATGACAACTTCCCGTAAAGGGTAGTGAGTTTAAAAAGTTGTACCAAACACAACATAAATACACTAAAATAAACTCATATAAACACTATCTGATAAAAATAGTAACAGAAATATTCATATAAAATATTTATAAGTTTTGAAAGGTATATGGTTTATGGCATATATTTGAATGCAAAGGGTGATAATATATCTATGTATGTTTCTAAATAATAATTCCATAACAATATTTAATAATGTGTTACACAGTGTATTTACTGTACATATTTCACATTCCAATGTTCTTAACATACAGGAATATGTTATTTTTATCGTAAATACATATATCTATATATATATATATATCTATATATATATATATATATATATATATATATATATATATATATACCTGTATTTCTATTTCAACAGATATATAGGTATAGATATCTATTTTACATTAACACTATCAGATAGATAGAAATATATATTTAATAATAAAAATATATATTTTTTCTATATAAAGAACATTGGAATGTAAAGTATGCGTATTGCACTTTGTGTTTCACTATTTAGGTCTAACACAGCGTCAGGTCAGCGCACATGAAAACAGTAATATTAAGGCACAATATTTAAAATTTAAATATAAATATTTAAAATATTAATAGTAATTATTAAAAATTATTATAGAAACTGTAAAAAATATATATGTATTCTATGGATTATTTAGATTTTTTTTTACAGTATCTATAATAATTTTTATAAATTACTATTAATATTTTATATTTTTTTCATATGCGCTAGCCCGACACCGCATTAGACCTAAATTTGCAAAATCAAAGCTCGATACGCATATTTTACATTTCTATGTTTTTCACAAAGAAATTTTTTTAATTTTTATTATTAAATATATATTTCTATATATAAATACACAAGAAACTAGGGATGGCGCTATATATATAACAGAGCACTGTAAATAACTAATATTAATATGTTAATAGACTTATGACAGTATAAATATACTATATGGTAGTAAATATAATGTTGAGAAAACAACACAATGTACAAGCGGAGTATAGTTTCCAAAAAAACTGTTACATAAAGTAGCACAAAAGACAATATATGTGTGCAAAAATTCCCCAATGGAAAAGCAATAAAAAAGCTGAGGCGAATGTAACAAGTTCTTTCTTTCTTTCCTTAAATGGGTCCCCCTTAGGGTTTGCACTTACATTAAGTCCCCCCAATCATATGAGGTAAGGATGATTCAGTAACGCTGGAAAAGATAAGGCCCCCTGAAGTATGAAACCACCGGAGAGTAGAACTTCCTTAATTTTCACCGCTTGCCCCTCTTGGTATTCTGATAAATGGAAACTATCGATCTCAAACCACATGCCATGAAAGAAGCCAGAGAGAAATATATAGTGTAATACCGTTTTAATGATAACACATATATATATATACAAGCAGACAAGTTAAAACTCACATTTAAAATCCTCAACAAATGAGGTATGACACAGGCACATATTATATAGCCGGAAGCACCAGGCAATGCAGTCAAGCAAAGTCAATCAATCAATTCACTGGTTCCCAGGGAATATTAACACTCAAAGTTCCGGTGTATACAGAGGGTGATCCTTCCCTTCACACAATACCTTACGCGTTTCAAAGGGCTAAGTCTGTTTAAGTCCCTTCTTCATCAGAGGTTAACATGTTGTTAGAGTTCCTACCTTATATATAGTACCCCGTGTAGTGCTACCATTCATCCATTCTCATTCCTTCCTTCCTTTCCGGTACTATGACACGCTTAGGCTATATCCGGAATAGTGACACGCATAACGTCATATCCGGATATAGGCCAGTATCATCCTACTGCATTCTCATACATACCGCTCTCTGTCTTCAAATTACTTCATGACACGCATAAGCCCCATCCGGGATAGTGACACGCATGATGTCACTATCGGATACAAGCCATGTTATTCCACTGCGGTCTTATACATACCGCTACTCATCCACAAACGGCATTCAGTAAAATGACCTATGTAAGCAGTGGCGGCTGGTAAAGTTTTAGAATGGGGGTGCACAAGACCCTGCCCCTTTTAGAAAGCCACGCCCCTTTGAAAAACATGACCTTTTTAAAAAAAACACGCCCCTTTTAACAAGCCACACCCATTTTTAAAAGCCACACCCCTTTGCGAAAGTCTGCAGCTGTTAGAAAATATACAACTCAACTTGAAGTAATAGTTTAATATTTTGGCAGTTGTTATCTAATATTATATATATATAACTTGTAGGTAGGTAGCTCTGCAGCTGTTATAAAATATACAACTCAACTTGAAGTAATAGTTTAATATTTTGGCGGTTTTTATGTAATATATAACTTGTAGGTAGCAGGTAGGTAGCTCTGCAGCTGTTAGAAAATATACAACTCAACTTGAAGTAATAGTTTAATATTTTGGCGGTTGTTATCTAATATTATATATATAACTTGTAGGTAGGTAGCTCTGCAGCTGTTATAAAATATACAACTCAACTTGAAGTAATAGTTTAATATTTTGGCGGTTGTTATCTAATATTATATATATAACTTGTAGGTAGGTAGCTCTGCAGCTGTTATAAAATATACAACTCAACTTGAAGTACTAGTTTAATATTTTGGCGGTTGCTATCTAATATTATATATATATAACTTGTAGGTAGGTCGCTCTGCAGCTGTTAGACAATATACAACTCAACTTGAAGTAATAGTTTAAATAGTTTGGCGGTTGTTATCTAATATATAACTTGTAGGTAGGTAGCTCTGCTGCTCTGCAGCTATTAGAAAATATCAACTAGAAGTTGAACTAAATTGTTAAAGAACTCCCTAAAAGTCCAGTATACTCCTAAACTTGCTAATCTCAGACTCAGGGCTCCATGTACTAAGAGGCAGGCGGACAGCTTCTTAACTCGCAAAGCTGTCCGCCTGCCTCCGCTACACACGGGCAGCGGATCTATTGATCCGCTTGCCCGTATGTATCATTACACACTCAGCGGAGTGTGTAATGCCCGCCCCTTCAGTCGCGCGACCAATCACGCGACTGAAGGGGCTGTCGATCACCGAGAGCGAGCGAGCTCTCTGTGATTTTGCTTCGCCACCTAAGAGGTGGCGTAGGGTGTAGGAAGCAGCGGTCTAATAACCGTTGCTTCTTACATTGCGGGAAGCAGGCTCGCATATGCGAACATGCCCCGCAAAGGCTCCGGAGCAGCTTTCGCTGCTTCGTACATGGAGCCCTCAGACTGTGTCTGTTGTTTAAATTACAAGTAGAAAAATAAATTTATTTTTTAACACTAGTTCAAGTTCAAGACTCAACTCAAGTTACTCTATATCAAAAGCAATCTCAGACTCAGACTGTATCTGTTGTTTAAAGTACAAGTAGAAAAATTAATTTATTTATTTATTAACACTAGTTCAAGTTCAAGACTCAACTCAAGTTACTCTATATAAAAAGCAATCTCAGACTCAGACTGTATGTGTTGTTTAAATAACAAGTAGAAAAATAAAAATGTTTTTTTTTAAACACTAGTTCAAGTTCAAGACTCAACTCAAGTTACTCTATATAAAAAGCAATCTCAGACTCAGACTGTATCTGTTGTTTAAATTACAAGTAGAAAAAAAAAAAATATTTTTTTTTCAACACTAGTAGTTCAAGACTCAACTCACTCAGTTACTCTATGTAAAAAACTGCAGGACTGCAGCAAAAATCATTAAAATATCTGCCCACAAACTGTCAAACAACTTACTGAACTAATATAATATAGTAGTATAAAATTTAATTAGTAACTATGTTCTACTAGATAGATAGAATACTAGTAGTTAGTGACTGTGACTCTAAAGTTAAGTTCTAAACTCTATTGCTAAGCTAAGCTAAGCTAAATGTAATAATGGCTAACTCTAACTAACTCACTCACTGTCTATTATTATCCTAAGGCTATTTGCACACTGCAGCAGCAAATATGACTGTGTTGATGGCTGCCAGCAGGCAGCAAAACAAAATCGTTTTTTGCAGTTAACAGATTTTTGCACAACAGAGCTGAATCTAAAGTTAAGTTCTAAACTCTATTGCTAAGCTAAGCTAAATGTAATAATGGCTAACTGAACTCTAACTCACTCACTGTCTATATTAGCCTATATTTATTAATTAGCCTAAGGAGCCCTAAGGCTATTTGCACACTGCAGCTCAGGCTCAGCAGCAGCAAATATGACTGTGTTGACTGTTGATGGCTGCCAGCAGGCAGCAAAACAAATTCGTTTTTTGCTAACAGATTTTTGCACAACAGAGCTATGCCTCCTCTCAGCTCAACGGCTATCTCCACAAAGATTTTTGCGCCGTTGATCCGGGAGGAGCCTCGTGGGGACCATCACGTGAGCCAGGGAGCCCTCTCAGCCTATCACACAGTCTGGATCGAGAGGCTGGGGGAGGAGACAGAGCACAGGCTGAACGACCGCACAGTTCAGCCTGTGCGATTATGCCTCTATAGGCATGAAGCTGGGGAGGAGCTATGCCTGCACAGTGAATACATTGTGATCACTGTGCAGGCATATAGAGCTCCTTACCGCACGTGCGAGTGGGGGGTGGAGACTGGAGCCTGACTGTCAATCTATGACTCACAGACTCAGCCTCTCTCAGCCCCCTCAGGCAGCAGTGCGACGAGCGCCGTGGTGCTGGGGTGTGTGTGACATCACAGATGTCAGCACACACTGAAGTGTCCACCAGGTCCTAGCTCCTGCCTCCTGCCTAATAAACTCAAATGTACCTGGTACCAAAATGAAAATATCTTATGTGATAGCATTGCAAGCAGCTTAAGCTGGCAGCCTGGCATCATGATCATGATACTGATAGTATACACTGCACACTGCAAAATAAATATAATAAATACAATATAAAATAATATACATAAAAAATAAAATTTTTCATATTTTTTTTTTCCTGCTCATTTTCCCCCCCCCCTCCTCTGCCCCCTGGGGGTTCACGTGCGACAGTGCACATATGGAGGAGCCTCCACTGTATGTAAGTTGCAAATGATATGCATAGTGTCATTCCGGATATAAGCTGAATTCAAATAGGGACTCTGTTTAATATCTACCGGTGACCATGGACACATATGCGCCCATTTTACACTAAGCCATATATGGTATACGTATCACAATCCAGGAAGTCTAGGATACTCAATTACAAAAATACTAAATAAATAAATTTAAATTTAAAAACACATTAAAAATTCATACACATTAAATATTCATATACAAACAATCAATAAATTAGAGATATAAAATGTATATGTATGTTTGGCCAACTTGGAATTCATATATATTAAGAAATGTAAATATATATACACACAAACTTGTTAGCAATTGAATGTATAAAAATATATACATATATACATTCAGTCCAATGTAAAAATATTATTATAAAGGCTATATATACATATATAGTAACATGATAAACCTGAAGTTATTTTTTACAAATATGTATATATATATATATGTGTATGTCCTGAGTTCTAGTTCAAGACCATTTTAGATCATGTAAATGTGGGGAAGAGGGGAGGAAATAGAGAGATTCCATGCTTTTGGAACTAGAACTCCAGCTGGCCTAAATGTTGATATTGATATTGCTGCTTTCCTATGATGATTGTGATCAATGAAAATATATTCTGTCTTCTATAATGTCTAATCCTCCTTTTGGAACTAGAACTCCAGCTGGCCTAAATGTTGATATTAATATTGCTGCTTTCCTATGATGATTGTGATCAATGAAAATATATTCTGTCTTCTATAATGTCTAATCCTCCTTTAATGAATCAGAAAATTGAGGATGCATTGGGTGTCTCTAGAACTCAGCACATACACATATATATATACATATTTGTAAAAAATAACTTCAGGTTTATCATGTTACTATATATGTATATACAGGTGGCCCTTGTTTTACAACGGTTCAATTTACACCGTTTCAGAATAACAACCTTTTTTTCCAGTCATGTGACTGCTATTGAAAAGCATTGAGAAGTGCATTTATTAAAATAGCCAGTAGGTGGAGCTGTCCGCTTGTGTTGCAGCAAAGCTAAGCAAGCTGAAATTAATCAGTTTAACCAGACCTGAGCTATCGAGCAGATTTCAAAGGAACAAGATCTTCCTGTCTATAAATCAGTCCAGATTGGAATGCATAGAAAGAACTGTTTGCAGAAAAATGCAAGTGAAGTCTGTGTTGTGTGATTATTTTATTAGGTGTATAATGCTGTTTAGCAAATGTTTGTGTTCATTTAACTTAGTTTAATTATATATTCTGTGTTGTGTGATTATTTTATTAGGTTTATAATGCTGTTTAGCAATTTTTTTTGTTCATTTAACTTAGTTTAATTATATTTTCTGTGTTGTGTGATTATTTTATTAGGTTTATAATGATGTTTAGCATTTAAAGTCTTCATTTCAAAGCTTTAAAAATAATGTATTACGTTTTACTTATGACAATTTTGAGAGGAGCCTGGAACCTATCTCCCTCACTTCCCATTGACTTACATTATAAACTGGATTTCAATTTACAATGCTTTCGATTTACAACCATTCCTTCTGGAATCTAACCCCGGCGTAAACTGAGGGCTACCTGTATAGCCTTTATAATAATATTTTTACATTGGACTGAATGTATATATGTATATATTTTTATACATTCAATTGCTAACAAGTTTGTATGTATATATTTTTACATTTCTTAATATATATGAATTCTAAGTTGGCCAAACATACATATAGATTTTATATCTCTTATTTATTGATTGTTTGTATATGAATATTTATTTTGTATGAATTTTTAATGTGTTTTTAACTTTAAATTTATTTATTTAGTATTTTTGGAATTGAGTATCCTAGACTTCCTGTATTGTGATACGTATACCATATATGGCTTAGTGTAAAATGGGTGCATATGTGTCCATGGTCAACGGTAGATATTAAACAGAGTCCCTATTTGAATTCAGCTTATATCCGGGAATGACACTATGCATTTCATTTGCAACTTACATAGATAGGTCATTTTACTGAATGCCGTTTGTGGATGAGTAGCGGTATGTATAAGACCGCAGTGGAATAACACGGCTTGTATCCGGTAGTGACGTCATGCGTGTCACTATACCAGATGGGACTTATGCCTGTCATGAAGTAATTTGAAGACAGAGAGCGGTATGTATGAGAATGCAGTAGGATGATACTGGCCTATATCCGGATATTACGTTATGCGTGTCACTATTCCGGATATGGCCTAAGCGTGTCAAAGTACCGGAAGGGAAGGAAGGAATGAGAATGGATGAATGGTAGCACTACACGGGGTACTATATATAAGGTAGGAACTCTAACAACATGTTAACCTCTGATGAAGAAGGGACTTAAACAGACTTAGCCCTTTGAAACGTGTAAGGTATTGTGTGAAGGGAAGGATCACCCTCTGTATACACCGGAACTTTGAGTGTTAATATTCCCTGGGAACCAGTGAATTGATTGATTGACTTTGCTTGAATGCATTGCCTGGTGCTTCCGGCTATATAATATGTGCCTGTGTCATACCTCATTTGTTGAGGATTTTAAATGTGAGTTTTAACTTGTCTGCTTGTATATATATATATGTGTTATCATTAAAACGGTGTTACACTATATATTTCTCTCTGGCTTCTTTCATGGCATGTGGATTGAGATTGATAGTTTCCATCTACCAGAATACCAAGAGGGGCAAGCGGTGAAAATTAAGGAAGTTCTACTCTCCGGTGGTTTCATACTTCAGGGGGCCTTATCTTTTCCAGCGTTACCGAATCATCCTTACCTCATATGATTGGGGGAACTTAATGTAAGTACAAACCCAAAGGGGGACCCATTTAAGGAAAGGAAGAAAGAACTTGTTACATTCGCCTCAGCTTTTTTATTGCTTTTCCATTGGGGACTTTTTGCACACATATATTGTCTTTTGTGCTACTTTATGTAACTGTTTTTTGGGAAACTATACTCCGCTTGTACATTGTGTTGTTTTCTCAACATTATATTTACTACCATATAGTATATTTATACTGTCATAAGTCTATTAACATATTAATATTAGTTATTTACAGTGCTCTGTTATATATAGCGCCATCCCTAGTTTCTTGTGTATTTATTCAGTTTTTAGAGGTGTTAAGGGACAGGCTGACTGTATGTTAAATAGAGATTATTTTATATAGAGGTGCTTTACATTAAGGCACTTACCACCTGCCTCAGTAGCGCTATAGGGTAAGCTAGAGGGAGTCTTCCCAATAGCTTTCTGTCTTGCATATTTTATTTCTATATATATATATCTTGTAATGACAACATAAGATAGATATATATACCTATATATCTAAAGGAATAGATATACAGGTATAGGTATATACATATATAAAAGTATTTATAATAAAAATAATACATTCCTGTATGTGAAGAACATTGGAATGGGAAATATTTATAAGTCCTGTCTGATTTGAGTCTGAGCGGATTAGTTTTTTTTCTTCTGCACTTTCCATTGAAGTTTATGGGGAGAAAAAGTTAGCGCTGTTACAATATCTGAAGTCCGGAAGTTAGTGCGTGTTGGGTTTTGCTCGCCGGCAAACTTTTACTAGCAAAGTGGATGCTTGAGTGGGAGCGCTAAATAACGCTCCTTTGTTCTTTGTGCTTATTAAATGTACTAGTTAGTGAAATTACACAACAAAGCAGGCATTTCAAGTAAAGTATATAAAACAGCTCTATGTTTTTCAAAAATTCTGGCTGCCGATAACAATACAGTAAATACTTAGATAGATGCTTACTAAACTGGCTACCAAACACAGTAAGTACTGTGTATAATATTTACATCATTGGCTGAATGGATTCTTTGGCTTAAAATGTTCATATTTGTAATATTATAACCAGTCTAAAAACAGTATACTGGAGAGAGCTTTTACACATCAGTAACAATTCCTTTAAATATTCAGAGGTGGCAGACCCTATAAAACTAATTTATCAAAAAGTTTAGAGAGAAAATACAAGGATCAGTAGTCCTTATATGCAAAGATTCAGCACAGTCAACAAGCAAAAACAATTTTTCTTTCAAATTGAAATTCAGTACATTTTATTTCACGTGTGAAACTCTGAGAGACCATGAATGATGCTTCAAAACAACCATATTAAACCAAAAATAATTTATTAATCATAGCATAAGTGCAAGAAATAGGAAAATAAAATAAAAAAATAAAAAAGAGAAGGGGATGAAACGCACGTAGATGGAAGCTTTTGTTTTACTGAAGAGACTCTGGTCTTAAGGATATCCTTCTGAAACCACAGAGGTTCTTTTTGGAGCTGTTACTTGCTTTTTCTGCATTTTGATATGCTGAGGAGTACCTGGATTTACGGACTTTGCTGTACATTCATTAAAGTCAATAATTCACACTAAGTTGTTAACCGCTTGAAAGCACTTATACTTTACACACAAGGTCGGATTAATGTGGGCCTGGCTTGCTTAAATCAGCATCATAAGGATTTCAAGGTGGACATTTGCAAAGAGTGACCAAATTCAGTTTTCCTAAACGATCTACAGAACTTGCTTAGGAGTGTATTATCTGCAGACCACTCCGTTACTTTAAAGTGGCTCATACTTCACCACAGCTCTAATTTACCATACTGTTACTGTATCCCTAACTACCACATATATACTCACGCTTGAATATCATGACAACATTTCCCTAAATTGTGTATTTTTGGGGTTGTCCACTGATAGAGGTGTTGTGGCTAGTCTTATAAGTATCCTTTGTGTTTGTGAATTATCCAGTGTAACTTGTATGGGGGGCCACAGGGGTGGTTGCCCCGGGCGCATATTTCTTAGGGGCGCAAAATTAAAGAGCTATCTCCTTATCATGAGGTGCGCTCTCCAGTCTCCACCACTGCTCTCACATGGAGCGCCGGGAGGAAGGGATCATCCTGGTGGTTTGTGTCTGCACTTTTCATTTCTACCCCTAGGTGTCAGTGTTCCGTTATAGCGCAATGTAAATAGTTACTGCGATCCTCTCTAGACTTTTCTCCTCCTTCCTGAGCTCTAGTGCAGTGTGAGACATAGCAGCAGACCTGATATAGGTGAGCTGTGCAGACTCCCATTTTTTATATTGTGCAGACTCCCATACTTTATATTGTGCAGACTCCTAAACTCTATATTGTGCAGACTCCCAAACTCTATATTGCGCAGACTCCCAAACTCTACATTGCGCAGACTCCCAAACTCTATATTGCGCAGACTCCCATTCTCTATATTGCGCAGACTCCCATTCTCTATATGGTGCAGACTCCCATTCTTTATATTGTGCAGACTGCCATACTCTGTATTGTGCAGACTGCCATACTCTGTATTGTGCAGACTCCCATACTCTGTATTATGCAGACTCCCATACTCTGTATTATGCAGACTCCCATACTCTGTATTGTGAAGACTCCCATACTCTGTATTGTGCAGACTCCCATACTCTGTATTGTGCAGACTCCCATACTCTGTATTGTGCAGACTCCCATACTCTGTATTGTGCAGACTCCCATACTCTGTATTGTGCAGACTCCCATACTCTATATTGTGCAGACTCCCATACTCTATATTGTGCAGACTTCCATACTCTGTATTGTGCAGACTCCCATACTCTATATTGTGCAGACTCCCATACTCTATATTGTGCAAATCCCCATACTCTATATTGTGCAGATTAACATACTCTATATTGTGCAGACTCCCATAATATTGTGCAGACTCCCGTACTCTATATTGTGCAGACTCCCGTACTTTATATTGTGCAGACTCCCATACTTTATAGCTATAAGATGGTAATATATATTTATACATGCAAGGTTCATCTTGTATTTTTTAATTATATGTGTATTTTTTTTCTCATATACTTTTTGTGATAACATTTTCAACTATTTCATAATCAGAGCACTGAAGAATTCTGAATTGGGGGGCTGGGGGGTACAATAATGAGGTGGTACAGTGAGGTACAACACAGAGGTGGTACAGTGAAGGTACTATAGTGAGGTGGTACAGTGAGGTACTATAGTCAATCCCTACTGTACTGGTGGAAGAGACTCGGTCAGTGCTAATGGGTTAGGGGGCGCAATACTTGCCTTGCCCTGGGTGCTGACAACCCACGCTATGCCACTGGTCTGACCAATCTGCCTGTTTAACCCCTGAACTTCTGGATTGCCTAATTGTTACTGAACTCTGCCTGTCTGACCACTCTGCCTGTTTAACCCCTAAACTGCTTGATTGCCTAATTGTTACTGCACTCTGCCTGTCTGACCACTCTGTTGTTTCACCCCTGATCTGCCGGATTGCCTTACTGCTGCTGAACTCTGCTTGCCTCTGACCTCTTCTCTGATTAACCCCTGAACTGCTGTTACTTTGGATTGCCTCATTGTTGCCGAACTCTGCTTGCCTGACTACTCTCCAGTTATTCCCTGTAGTGCCTAGAAGGATTGCCCCTCTACTGTGAGTACTGTTACCTCATTTACTTTATTCTCTTGTTCTAGAATATTTCCTTATCCTTCCACTTGATGCCGGGATAAGAAGACTACTGGCCAAGTTTGGTCTGAAAGGGAAATATCCCATGAGCATTACAATCATGGTAACATATCCCTGAAACAACTTTGTGGGGTTGCTCTCTGATGGAGGTGTTGTAAGTTTCCTCATCGAAACTGACAATTTTTTCAGCTCTTTATGTTTATCCTTTTTTTTTTTTTTTTTTAAATTTTTGTTTATTTATTTCAATAATGAACATATTTACAATTTATAAAGCAAAAAGATCAGATAAAAACATAAAAAATAAAGACAGGGAAAAAGAAAAGAAAAAAAACATCAACAAAACCTTTTACATCCTTTACAATTGCCGTTCTTGGATAATGCATACCAGGTTCCCCAGTTTTGAACCTCTCTTTTCTTCCCTCTCTTTCCCCCCCAAAAAAAACAATCTCGAACGAACTACATTTCTTAAAGGGAAAAAAAAAAAAAAAAAAGAGGGGGAAAAATAAAAAAAAAAACCCAAAACTCTTCTCCCCCACCCCCTACCAAATATTTAACTGAACAAGTTCAGAATTTCTAAACGGGAAAATCAGATACTCTATTTCATGCTCTGGGTAGCTTTTAATGAAAGCTGACCATTTCTTGAAAAATGATTTGATCTCATCTTCATTACTTAAATTGGTATCCCTTTGCTCTAACATGCATTGTTTTTTCAGGTAGTTTTTAACTTCTAAGATGGAGGGGGCCCTACGTTTTTTCCAGTATTTTAGAATTAGGCATCTAGATGCAAGGATCGAGAGGGTTATTAAATGTTCCTGAGAGTGTTGCTCTTCATTCTTAATACAAAATATTACCTGTAAGAATGTGAGACCCGGAGGGGAGACCCGCAATACTTTGTTAAACCAGTATTCAAGTTTGTGCCAAAATTGCCCGACTTTCGGGCAACTCCAGAACATATGTTTTAGATCGGCTGCTAGAAATAAGCATTTTGGACACCTGTTGAAATTTAAATTATGTAGTTTGAAACCCTTCTCAGGGGTAAAATATGCTTTTTGCAATATTTTAATGTGTGCTTCTCTCCAATTTGCTGAGAGTGTGGCCTGGGATACTTTTCTGATAGATTTTTGGATAAATTTTAGATCTATCTCATTTGGGGTAATTAAACTGTTCCAACCTGACGTTATCTGTTCTAGGTTAAGAAGTCCCTTAGTGTCACTTAGGGATTTATAGCAAAAGTTGATTGATGAATAACCACTTTTTGTTAATGTCAGCCATTTTTCCAGTTCTCCCAAGTCCCAGCACCAACCTGACTTTCTGACCAGTTCTGAGATATAGTGTCTCAGTTGTAGGTATGCATAGAATTCGTTGTTTTCTAGTTTGAATTCATTTTTTAATTCTTCGAATGTTTTTACACAATTAAGTTCTTTCTTGACAAGTTGCTGAACTCTCTTTAAGCCCTTAAGTGACCACCTATCAAAAATGTCCGAGGCTAGGCCTGGGGGAAAGTTCGGGTTTCCTTTTATTGGGATAAATTGTGAAGCGCTACAGTTTACTTTCAGGAGGGTCCCTAGTTTCCACCAGGCTTTGATGGGGTTAAAAATAGTTTTGAGTTTTTTGATTACTGGTGGTAAGGTTTTGGGCTCACAATGCACCAGGGCTGTAGGGAAAAATGGATGACAGATGTTTTCATCCAATAGATTGTTGGTCACGTAATTCTTAGTAAGGAACCAATCTGTCACTGTACGTGCTAGAAAAGCAAGATTGTATGATCTTATATCTGGCAATGCTAAGCCACCAAACTCTCTCCCAGCAGAGAGTTTGGACAATGATATCCTGGATCTCTTCCCTTGCCAAATAAAGTTCCGAATTGCAGAGTTAAGGGACCTAATATCTTTTTCAAACAATATTATGGGGGTGTTTTGTAACACATATAAAAGTTTGGGAAGAAGCACCATCTTGAATAGTGCTATTCTCCCTGAGAGAGAGATTGGCAGATTCAGCCAGGCTTTCAATTTTTCTCGAATTGTCAAACAGATTGGTATAATGTTAATTTCATATAAATCAAGAGGATTAACTGGTATGTTAATTCCCAGATATTTGAAAGAGTCTGTTACCACTTTGAAGGGGTGGTTACTAAGAGAATCATTCTTCTTTCTAAGCCACAGAATCTCTGACTTAGATGGGTTTATTTTGTAACCAGTAAAAGATCCAAACCTAGCAATTATGTGCAAAAGTTCAGGTATGTTTCTCCGTGTATTTGATATGTACAGAAGTATATCGTCCGCGTAAAGTGCAATTTTTACTTCGTGGTCAGAGATTACAATCCCTTGAAGAGACTGTCTGATTTTTATTGCTAGAGGCTCTATGGCCAAATTAAATATCAGAGGGGATAGAGGGCAACCCTGACGTGTGCCCCTAAAAATTCCAATTTCCGATGATAGAAGATTATTAACTATTAATTTTGTGGATGGATTTTTATATAAATTTTCTATAAAACTAGAAAATTTGCCTGTGATCCCGAATTTAGCAAGAGATGTAAATATATGACTATAGAGTACTGAATCAAAGGCCTTCTCTGCGTCAATGGCAACTATTGCCAGGTCTGGGTCGCCCCCTACCCCCTCGATGATATCGGCCTTTTGAGAATAGTATTCCGTTATTGTTAATACTTCTCTTATTTTGGAAGCAGAGTTGCGATGCTTGAGAAAGCCAACTTGATCGTTGTGTATAACTTGAATAAGTCCTGTTTGAAGCCTACTAGCTAGAATTGAAGCTAAAATTTTATATTCGGAGTTAAGAAGAGCTATGGGGCGGTAAGACTCTTTAAGAATTGGATCTTTCCCCCCTTTTAACAGTAAAGTTGAATACGAAGCGGTGAAACTGGGAGGAATAGTTTTACCATTTATGAAGTAATCATTAAACAAGTTACAAAGATATGGAACTACCTCGGGGGCTAAGATTTTATAGACCTCGTTGGGTAGCCCATCTGGGCCTGCCGCTTTGTTAGGTGCAAGTTCCATATTTTTTTTGTTAACTTCCTCCTCCGAGATCGGATTGTTTAAGTTAGTAATTATCTCTTCTGGGATTGTGGGACAGACTACATTACTCCAGAATTCCTGAGCCTGATCCATATCTGGAGTTTTTGGTGAATATAAATTTTTATAGTAATTTGTGAATATTTCTAAGATATCTTCTGATTTGGAAAAAATCATGCTTTCCTGTTGGATTTTATCAATAATAGAAGGGTTTTTTTCACCCTTAACTAATCTGGCCAATATTTTGCCAGATTTATTACCAAATCGGTACATTTTTGCCTGATATCTAAGATCTTTTTGAGTTTCTGTAAGCAATGTGAATGCATCTCTTTCGTTTTTGGCTCTTACATATCTTGACCAGTTAAAGGGTGTCTTATGTAAAAGAAAAAGATTATAAGAGTTTGTGACAAAATTAGTGACTTCTTTCTCTCTAGCTTTCAACTTCTTATTTAACTTAGCCGCGTACGCTGTTATCTCTCCTCTGACAACCGCCTTTGCGGCACCCCAAAAGATTTCTGGTCTGTCTATATAGTCTCTATTGTTTTGGATATATTCTTTAAATATATCTGTCAGATGTTTTTTAAATTTTATATCGTTTGTTAAGTAGTAGGGGAACCTAAATCTCAGTGGAGCATTTCTCAGGCTGCTCAGTTGTAGCTCGAGAAATATAGGGGAGTGGTCCGATAAGAATATAGGTGTGATTCCTGCCTTTACGTTTTTTAGGCATAGCCTCTCATCTACAAGAAATAGGTCTATTCTAGACAGGGTTTTATGTGCCCTAGATAGACACGTAAAATCTTGCACATCTGGGTTCTGAAGCCGCCATAGGTCTTTAACTAATACATTTTGGTAAAGAGTTTTGAAAATTTTTGTTTCTAAATTGTCCTTTTTAGATTTTACTTGTTTAGAGTTACTTCTCATCCTATCTAAGGGAGATTGTGGAGCCATGTTGAAGTCCCCGCCTATGATTAGAAAGCCTTCAGTATGCATCAGTATATTAGATTGCATCTGATTCCAGAATTCATGGTTTAACTCATTAGGTGCGTACACATTGTAAAGTGTGTAGATTTGCTTAGCTATTCGAACTTTCATCATTACAAATCTACCCTCCGGGTCACTATTTGTCTGAAGTATGTCGTATTGCAAACTCTTGCCTATCATAATTGCCACTCCTCTCTTTCTTCTAATACTAGGTGAGGAGACTATTTCTTTGATCCAAGAACCCTTGAGTTTCATTGTTTCCTCTGTGTTTAGGTGTGTTTCTTGTAGAAACATAATATCAGCTTTTAATTTACGCATGTGAGAAACTATAGCTTTTCTCTTTATGGGAGTTGAGATTCCTCCCACATTCCAAGATACTATCTTAACCTTATTTTGTGAAAAAGACATAATCAACTATTCTGAAAAAAGGGAGCAGGAGAGAGAGCGCAGGGGAGGTGGGGGGGAGAGGGGGAAGAAAAAAAAAAAAAAAAAAAAAAAGGGGGAAAATTTGTTTTTTTTAAACCATGACACTCAATTATTTGATTGGGGGGGGGAACCCCCCCTGACTTTACCCCTAGCATGAGGGGACATCCTTTTCGAGGATCGTGATCCTAACAATACGGCCATATTATACTTTAATAATAAGCAACAAAACAACAAGGTGGTATAATCTAAGACTCCTAATTTTGTAATCATTAGATTCCTGCTAAAAAGAAGGAAGAAAGAATAACAAAGAAAGAAAAAACATTTATCCCACATATTCTAATTCTGTGAAGAACCTCTCTGCCTCTGTGACATTATCAAAGCAGTGAGTTCTGTCTCCAATAGTTACCTTTAATTTGGCTGGATAGATTAAAATTGCCCTATAACCCTTTTGAATAAATTTTGAGCAGATGGGTGTTAGATCTCTCCTTTTTGATGAGGTTTCTGCTGAGTAATCCTGAAAAATCAAGATTTTGGCCCCATCTACACTTATTGGCTGTTTTTTTCTGTACTGTTGTAACAATCTAACTTTGTCTAGGTAATTCAGAAATCGGACAATGACTGGCCTAGGTCTTTTATTGATGTTACTTTCTGTCTGAGGGGGACCAATTCTATGTACTCTTTCAATTATTACCTGTGAATCTGGTAATTCCAAAATTTGACCCAGGGTCACTGTTATAAATGCTGTTAAATTTTCAAATTTTTTCCCTTCGGGTATGCCTATTATCCTTAAATTATTTCTACGAGACCGATTTTCTAGGTCTTCTAGTCTCATCTGTATTTTTTGTATTTTACTTTCTGCCTCATCAAGTTTGGAACCTTGGGCAAGAGTGAGGTCTTCCAAGTCAGACACCCTTTGCTCTGCCTCTTGCATCCTATTCGAAAATTGTCTGATTTCCACTGATAGCAATTCTATGTCCTGTTTAATTTCTTTTCTAAGGGTGTCAAACTTAGGGGTCAGAGCTTCTGAGATATTGGAGACCAGACTTTGCAGATTTAACACTTCGCTTGTTGGATTTAAATTAGTTGTGAGATGAGTTTCTGCGGTAACCTCAGCCAGGCCTTTGGTTTTTTTATCTCTATGCCTATTCGCCATACTTGGAGATGTGATTTTAGAAGAAGTATTAAGAAACTTATCCATGTGCCGGGTGTCCGCGTGAATATTTAATTAATGTAAGAAAGACACCAAAAATGGTGAGATGTGATAATAGAATGTGCTTGTGGTAGAAAAAAAAAAAAAAAAAAAAAAAAAAAAAAGTAGGGGGGTGAAGGAAGTGTTTGTGAGGGTGATCAAGGGGAATAGGGAGTGCAAGAAAAAAGAAAGAGAGAAAAAAAAAAAGAAAAAAGAGGGAAAAAAAAAAAAATATTTCTTTTTCCTCCTCTTTTTCCTTCAATCTTAGTGACTAGTTATAAGTGCATTTAAGAGAGTAGAGACTCTTAAGTGAGGTTGTGAGGAAAGCTTTCAAAGTGAATTTGTCAAGTAATGACGTGTTTGTTTAGTGTTACAGTGAGATTAAATCCAAATGGCCTGGCTCAATCCTCCAGGCTTTGGCCCTTGTCGCCTCTGGTTTTAAGTTTTATACAGAAAAAATAAAATATTACTCTGCCCACGTGGGCTTATATTTTAGTCCGTCCTAAAGGGGGTTGTTTGTAACAATACTTATCAAAGAATAGTATTACTAGTCACAGAGTGTTACCTCTTATCTGAGAGTTAATGTTTTAAACTAAGATCTTAACTCTTAAGACCTGGGCATAGAAAGTTCAGTGTAAACAACAGTTATCTTGGCACAGGTAGAGAATAAACATTAGCTAGACAGAAAAGAAAAAAAAAGGGAAAAAGAAGAAACAGGCAAATTCCTTCACTACTTATTTAGGCAAACTTTCTTTACCCTTCCCCCCCCCCCTTCCCTGCTTCCCTCCCTCCTTTACAGAAAGGTTAGGATTTTTGAGAAAATTTTGTGTGTGTACACCTGAGTGCTGCCCTTTCCCCAAGGAGCCTATCAGTATAGCTAATGCCCAGTTTTACAGGAATCCCACCATGGAGCTGTTACATATATACAGCAAACAGTAGCCTGTGAACATTAGCTCTTATAACCATAGACCAGCCCCTCTAAAAAAAGATAAAGAGAAATATCAAAAAATGATGACAGGGCAATATAAATCTGAGCAAGAAATGGCAAGGGAGAGAAGGGCTTTTTTTTTTTTTTTTTTTATATCTGTCTCCTTTTTCCTTTCTCTCACTCCCCCTCCCCTTGAGAACCAAGGGAAGAGGTTAGATAGTCCTTTTCCTTTATTTCAACAGGATACAACCATCCCAGCCTAGGACAAAATTTTTGGTAAAAGTTAGGGTTTCTTTTTTCTGTACAGTTCTGTTCTGGCAGATGTTAATGCAGGGAGGGGGAATGTGATTCTTATAAGAGATTTATAGAGCTTGGCAACTTTTCGACACTTGTATCTTGTTACTGATACATTTTGACAGGCGAATATAAGAGGATCTGTTCCATTTTTTTCCCTCCTTCCTAACCCCCCTCCCTTCGCTCCTTGTTCATATGTTTGCTGAGGGTGAGACTCTCCTGTAACAGTCAATCTGCTTTAAACGTTATACCCAAATGGGGAGATTTTTTCTCACTTTTTTCTTTTTCTTCCTCCCTTCAATTTGTAAAGGGTTTCAGTCCAACTTGCACTATGCTTCTGCCCGGGTTCCCCCTATTGTATCTCCCTTTCCTTCACTCTTTCTTCTCTTTCCTTGCTCCTCACTTTCCTTTAATTTATTTCAAAAAGAACTTCCCTCGTTAAAGGGAGTGTACTCACCCTCCGGTGTATTTCTGGCAAGCCACGAACTGGGTAACTTCAGGGAATCCGCTCCCTCAAGAGATGTCCAGGGGGAGAGAGAGGGATCTTTAAGACTTGTGAGGTGTGTAATGACAGGGAAGGAGCGTTGCTCTTACTTGACCCACCTCCTCCTGTGCAGCAACGGTGAAGGAGGAAGTGCCCACAGATCGCCTCTGTGTAGAATCCCAAGTCAGCCCCACGGATGTCAAAGTCAGGCCCGCCGTCCTCCCGGAGCAGCTCCAGCCAGACTATCCCGATGCGGGTCCACTCTCAGAGCAGCGCAAGGTGCACACACAGACCTCTCCTCCCACGCAGCACCGGTGGGGGAGGAGGAACCGCCGACAAACTCTCTCCAGAGATCCGGGCTCTACCCACGGCAGGCCCGCCAGCCTCCAAAGTTCAGCGCAGAAGGTATGCCAGCACCGGGGAGGAGGAGGGAGACACAGTTAAGTTTAACCGGAGGGAATAAGGAAAAAGCAGGAGCAGGGTAACAATTCTCGGAAAGATTTATTAGGTGCTAGGTCTTGTCATCTTTACTCCACTTCTCTAAGGGGAATTGTAGAGCCGTGCATGGAACTCTGCACAGAGTCAAATTTTGATAGAGAAAAGTTTATATTTGACATTAAATTCCTCCTGTAAAGGGTATTTTTTTTTTTTTCCAGTGGGTTGGATTTTCCACTAAGCGTTCCGGCAGCAGTTAGCATTTGCTGTCCTTGTAGCAGCCCTCTCTTCTCAGGGCTTGGCGCGTGGGAGACACCGCCAGGTGCTTGCAGCAGGAGAACAATTGCACAGCTTATGTTTATCCTTTTAAGAGACATCTCTAACAGTAATTGATTTATTTGTGACTATTATTTTTTATTTTTTATTTTCTTTTCTAATTTCTTGCACTTATGCTATGATTAATAAATTATTTTTGGTTTAATATGTTTTTTTGAAGCATCATTCATGGTCTCTCAGAGTTTCACACATGAAATAAAATGTACTGAATTTCAATTTGAAAGAAATTTTTTTTTTGCTTGTTGAGTGTGCTGAAATCCCTATCTTTGCATATTATAACCAGTATGTTGATATTTATGACCTGTGAAAACATTGTCTTAACAAATTGATTTTATAATTTTTTTTTATATTTCCTGTTAAAAAAAACCCCATTATTTGGACTAGGTTGTCATTCACATTTTGTGAAAAAAAAATACATTTGACAAAGAACCCTCAAATGTTAAAAACAACTGATTTCTATACATTTTATATAAGTGAACATCACAATAAAACAGTAAATAAGATGTTAAATAAATTTGAATAAAATAATTTTTAAATAATCCAAATAAATGAAGCACTTGTTGGATGAGTGGAGGCTAAAAAACAAATTGTATTCAATCTGTTTAGCCTAAATAGGGCCAGATTACAAGTGGAGCGCTATTTAACTCTTCCCCTTGAGCGCTAACTGTGCTACAAGTAAACTTTTTGCACGCGTTGGGTGGAGCTCGAATTACAAGTTGTAAGTAAACTGTTTTCGCTCGCACACTAACCCAAGTGCAAAAAGCCGAGCTAACAATATTGTGTGCGCTATAAACTATGCCCCCATAGAAATCAAAGGAGCAAAAAAGTGGAAAAAACCTAACACCCTACTCGCGCGCAAACCCAATTTCATATTCTCAAGTGTGCTTACCCGACATCAAAATATGAATATTTTGAATATAAAATATGTTCTTCACATAACAGAATATTTTCTATTTATTTTTATATATATATATATATATATATATATATATATATATATATATTTGAAGCAAAGAAGGGCACTCACAGGATTTTTAGTTTCAATAATAGACAGAATTTAATCCGAATACATCAGAATTTATGTATAAATAGTAGGGATGGGCGAATGTTTCTAAAAATTTGAAATTTAAAACGAATTTTGATACATTTGTTCGTTCAAATCGAATTTCGAATGTTTATATAACATTCTATTTTCGAATTTTCATTTTCGAATTTTTCAATAAAATTCGAAAATATTCGTTCGAATAATAGAATGTTTAGCTATGTATTCATTCAATTTCGAAATGTAATATTTGAAATTCGAATGTGACATTCAAATTCGAAATAGTATTTCTAGTCTACAACTGTGTTTAATAAATGTAATATTCGAATTTGAATGCTACATTCTGTAGCGTATCATGTCCGCCAGACATCGCTGAATGCCGACAGCATACGCTGTCGGCATTTAACATTGCACAAAAAGTTCTGGTGAACTGCTTGTGCAATGCTGCTCCTGCAGATTCACGGTCAATCAGCTGCTATCAGGGGGTGTCAATCAACACGATCATATAGGATTGGGAGGGTTGATGTCAGCAGCCTCAGAGACAGCGGACCAGTTAAGGAGCAGCGGTCTTAAGACCGCTGCTTCATAATTGCTGTTTCCAGCAAGCCTGAAGGGTCGCGCGGAAACAGGGGCATTAGGGGCCCTTGATAAATCGGCCCCATTGTGTTTACTTTCAACTAGTAATACGAGCGAAAAACCTAATGCGCACAAACAGCTGTGATAAATCCCAATTTGCTCAGCGCTCCACTCTTAATCTAGCCCATAGAATGCAACTACCACAAATATTCATAAGGCAGAAAGCTACAAAAGTGTTCAACTGTGTTTGAATGGAACATTTTTTTAATGCAGTCAACAAGAACACAACTTTTTTTTCTATTAAAACTTACTGTCTCCATGGCAGCGAAGAGGCTCGACAGATAATTTTGCAGCTGATGAAGAGCGATATGTATCTCCAACCGCAACCTGATTGACTGGTAGGTGATCTTTATAGGACAAGAAACCACTGTCTTTCCTCCTGAGCCACAAGAAACACAAGATATAAAGAAATGAGATTGTTTCTGACAAATCAATAATACTGAGGAAAAACTGAAAATTCTTCTTCTTTTATAAGATAGGAATTTTATGTTAAAGTAGTTTTTGAAACTTTTGTGCTATGTAATTTCCCACTGTAAATGTGCTATCACATAGAAACACTCAATCTTAAAGGGACATGAGACCCCAAATGTTTCTTTCAGAAGTCACATAGAGCATACAATTTTAAGCAACTTTCCAAATTGCTTCTATTATCAGTTTTATCTTATTCTCTTGGAATCCTTTCTTGAAGGGGAAGTAATACACTACTGGGAGCTAGCTGAACACACTGGTAAGCCAATCACGAGGCATATATCTGCAGCCACCAATCAACAGCTTGCTCCCAGCTCCTGAGCCTACCTAGGTATGCTTCTCAACTAAGGATACCAAGAGAACAAAGCAAATTTGATACAAGAAGTAGATTTGAAAGTTGTTTAAAATTGGATGCTCTATCTGAATTATGAAAGAAAAATTTTGGGTTTTATGTCACTTTAAAAACTGAGGTGAAAACAAAAGGCTCCCAAACTATATATTAAAGGGCCACTAAACCCAAAATCTTTCTTTCATGATTCAGATAGAACATACAAATTTAAACAACATTACAATTTACTTCTATTATTTATTTTGCTTCATTTTTTAGATATCCTTATTTGAAGAAAAAGCAAAGCACATGGGTGAGCCAATCACATGAGGCTTCTATGTGCAGCAACCAATCAGCAGCTACTGAGCATATCTAGATATGCTTTCAGCAAAGAATATCAAGAGAATAAAACAAATTAGATAATAGAAGTACATTAGAAAGATGTTCAAAAATGCATTATCTTTCTAAATCATGAAAGAAAAAATGTGGGTATCATGGCCCTTTAAGTGTAAAGAACGGTAATGGAGGATGTGACCATAGTTTATATATATATATATATATATATATATATATATATATATATATATACATACATACAGTATATATATATATATATATATATATATATATATATATATATATATATATATATATATATATATACTATTAACACTGTTTTAATATTGTTTTAATATTGTGTCAGAATGCATTACATTTTCACAACCTGTGGCTTACTATGTATAGGAAAATAAAGTCTGAGGAGAGTGTCAGATGTAGTGAGAGATGGGCGAAAAGGGACGATGAATGGTAACAAGTGTTTGTTGTTTCACATATTTAGAAATGCAGATACTGTATGTATCACAGTCCCATATTTTAGATTGATAAGAATCCAACAAAGGGCTAATGATTTAGCATGTCCAGTTCACATTTCAGCAAACATATCGAGTTCCTAGTTTGATTTATACTTTAAGACTTAAACATACACATTTAAATGGTAAAACATAAAATAACCACAAATAAAATATCAGAATATTTGCTTCTGATTGCAATAAAGTTTGGGATATTTTGAAAAGGGATATTAAAAATGTATTGTCACAAAAACAAAATTTATGCTTACCTGATAAATTTATTCCTCTTGTGGTGTATCCAGTCCACGGGTTCATCCATTACTTGTGGGATATTCTCCTTCCCAACAGGAAGCTGCAAGAGGACACCCACAGCAGAGCTGTCTATATAGCTCCTCCCCTAACTGCCACCTCCAGTCATTCGATCGAAGACAAGCAAGAAAAAAAGGAGAAACTATAGGGTGCAGTGGTGACTGTAGTTTAAAAATAAAAAACACCTGCCTTAAAATGACAGGGCGGGCCATGGACTTGATACACCACAAGAGAAATAAATTTATCAGGTAAGCATAAATTTTGTTTTCTCTTGTAAAGGTGTATCCAGTCCATGGGTTCATCCATTACTTGTGGGATACCAATACCAAAGCTTTAGGACACGGATGAAGGGAGGGACAAGGCAGGAACTTAAACGGAAGGCACCACTGCCTGTAAGACCTTTCTCCCAAAAATAGCCTCTGAAGAAGCAAAAGTATCAAATTTATAGAATTTCGAAAAGGTATGAAGCAAAGACCAAGTCGTCGCCTTACAAATCTGTTCAACAGAGGCCTCATGTTTAAAAGCCCATGAGGAAGCTACTGCTCTAGTAGAATGAGCTGTAATTCTTTCAGGAGGCTGCTGGCCAGCAGTCTCATAAGCTAAGCGTATTATACTTCTCAGCCAAAAAGAAAGAAAAGTTGCCGAAGCCTTTCGGCCTCTCCTCTGTCCAGAGTAGACAACAAACAAAGCAGATATTTGAAGAAAATCCTTGTAAATAAAACTTTAAAGCACGAACCACATCAAGATTGTGTAATAGACATTCCTTCTTTGAAGAAGGATTAGGACATAGTGAAGGAACAACAATCTCCTGATTGATATTCTTATTAGATACCACCTTAGGAAGAAACCCAGGTTTGGTACGTAACACTACCTTATCTGCATGGAAAATCAGATAAGGGGAATTACATTGTAAAGCAGATAACTCCGAAACTCTTCGAGCCGAGGAGATAGCTACTAAAAACAGAACTTTCCAAGATAAAAGCTTAATATCTATGGAATGCAAAGGTTCAAACGGAACCCCTTGAAGAACTTTAAGAACTAAATTTAAACTCCATGGCGGAGCAACAGGTTTAAACACAGGCTTGATTCTAACTAAAGCCTGACAAAACGCCTGAACGTCTGGAACCTCAGCCAGACTTTTGTGCAAAAGAATAGACAGAGCAGAAATCTGTCCCTTTAAGGAACTAGCTGACAATCCCTTCTCCAATCCTTCTTGGAGAAAAGATAATATCCTAGGAATCCTGACCTTACTCCATGAGTAACCCTTGGATTCACACCAGTGAAGATATTTACACCATATCTTATGATAGATCTTCCTGGTGACAGGCTTTCGAGCCTGAATTAAGGTATCAATGACCGATTCGGAAAAACTACGCTTTGATAGAATCAAGCGTTCAACCTCCAAGCAGTCAGACGTAGAAAAATTAGATTTGGATGTTTGAAGGGACCTTGAAGTAGAAGGTCCTGCCTTAGAGGCAGAGTCCATGGTGGAAAAGATGACATGTCCACCAGATCTGCATACCAAGTCCTGCGTGGCCACGCAGGGGCTATCAAGATCACTGAAGCTCTCACCTGCTTGATCTTGGCAATCAGACGAAGGAGCAGAGGAAATGGTGGAAACATATAAGCCAGGCTGAAGGACCAGGGCGCTGCTAGAGCATCTATCAGCGCTGCCTTGGAAACCTTGAACCTGGACCTGTAACAAGGAAGCTTGGCGTTCTGACGAGACGCCATGAGATCCAGTTCTGGTTTGCCCCATAGTTTAATCAACTGGGCAAATACCTCCGGATGGAGCTCCCACTCCCCCGGATGAAAAGTCTGCCGACTTAGAAAATCCGCCTCCCAGTTCTCTACTCCTGGGATATGGATAGCTGAGAGATGGCAAGAGTGAACATCTGCCCACAGAATTATCTTTGAAACCTCCAACATTGCCAGGGGGCTCCTTGTTCCCCCTTGATGGTTGAAATAGGCTACAGTCGTGATGTTGTCTGACTGAAATCTGATGAACCTGACCGCAGCTAGCTGAGGCCAAGCCTGAAGAACATTGAATATCGCTCTTAGTTCCAGAATGTTTATCGGAAGGAGGGCCTCCTCCTGAGTCCACGAACCCTGAGCCTTCAGGGAGTTCCAGACTGCACCCCAGCCCAGAAGGCTGGCATCTGTCGTTACTATAGTCCATTCTGGCCTGCGGAAACTCATTCCCTTGGACAGATGGACCCAAGATAGCCACCAGAGAAGAGAATCCCTGGTCTCTTGATCCAGATTTAGTAGAGGGGACAAATATGTGTAATCCCCATTCCACTGATTGAGCATGCAAAGTTGCAGTGGTCTGAAATGTAGGCGGGCAAACGGAACTATGTCCATTGCCGCTAACATTAATCCGATTACCTCCATACACTGAGCAACTGACGGATGGGAAGGGGAATAAAGAGCACGGCAGGAAGTTAGAAGTTTTGACAACCTGACCTCTGTCAGATAAATCTTCATTTCTACTGAGTCTATCAGAGTTCCTAGGAAGGAAACTCTTGTGAGAGGGGAGAGAGAACTCTTTCCTTCGTTCACCTTCCACCCGTGAGACCTCAGGAATGCCAGAACAATGTCCTTATGGGACCTGGCGATTTGAAAAGTTGACGCCTGTATCAGGATGTCGTCTAGGTAAGGGGCCACTGCTATACCCCGCGGCCTTAGAACCACCAGAAGGGACCCTAGAACCTTCATAAAGATTCTTGGTGCCGTGGCTAACCCGAATGGAAGAGCCACAAACTGCTAATGCCTGTCTAGGAAGGCAAACCTGAGAAACTGATGATGATCCCTGTGTATCGGAATGTGTAGATAAGCATCCTTTAAATCCACGGTAGTCATATATTGACCCTCCTGGATCATAGGTAGGATGGTTTGAATAGTCTCCATCTTGAAGGATGGGACCCTGAGAAATTTGTTTAGGATCTTGAGATCCAAGATTGGTCTGAAAGTTCCCTCTTTCTTGGGAACTATAAACAGATTTGAATAGAAGCCCTGCCCCTGTTCCTCCTTTGGAACTGGGTGGATCACTCCCATAACTAGTTGGTCTTGAACGCAATGTAAGAATGCCTCTCTCTTTATCTGGTTTGCAGATAATTGTGAGAGATGAAATCTCCCCTTTGGAGATGAAGCTTTGAAATCCAGAAGATATCCCTGGGAAACAATCTCCAGAGCCCAGGGATCCTGGACATCTCTTTCCCAAGCCTGGGCGAAGAGAGAAAATCTGCCCCCCACTAGATACGGTCCAGGATCGGGGGCTACTCTTTCATGCTGTCTTAGAGGCAGCAGCAGGCTTTTTGGCCTGTTTCCCCTTGTTCCAAGCCTGGTTAGGTGACCAGACTGGCTTGGACTGGGCAAAATTTCCCTCTTGTTTTGTAAAAGAGGAAGACGAAGCTGCGCCACTCTTGAAGTTTCGAAAGGAACGAAAATTAGTCTGTTTGGTTCTTAACTTGTTGGACCTATCCTGGGGAAGGGCGTGGCCTTTTCCTCCAGTAATATAAAAAATGATCTCAAATAGGGTCTGCCCTTTGAAGGGGATATTGAGAAGTTTAGACTTTGAAGTGACATCTGCTGACCAGGATTTAAGCCATAGCGCCCTACGTGCCTGAATGGCAAAACCTGAATTTTTAGCCGTTAGCTTGGTTAAATGAAAAACGGCGTCAGAAATAAATGAATTGGCTAACTTAAGAGCTTTAAGCCTGTCAAGGATATCATCCAACGGGGTTTCTACCTGTAGAGCCTCCTTCAGAGACTCGAACCAGAAATCCGCTGCAGCAGTGACTGGGGCAATGCATGCAAGAGGCTGGAGAATAAAACCTTGTTGTATAAAGATTTTCTCTAATTATTTTATCCATAGGATCTAGGAAAGCACAACTGTCCTCGACAGGAATAGTTGTACGCTTAGCTAGGGTAGAGACTGCTCCCTCCACATTAGGGACCGTCTGTCATGAGTCCCGTGTAGCGGCATCTATAGGAAACATCTTTTTAAAAGCAGGATTGGGAGAGAATGGTACACCTGGTCTATCCCATTCCTTAGTAATAATTTCTGAAAACCTCTTATGGATTGGAAAAACGTCAGTGTAAACAGGCACTGCAAAGTATTTGTCCATTTTATACAATTTCTCTGGGACTACAATGGTGTCACAGTCATCCAGAGTCGCTAAAACCTCCCTGAGCAACGTGCGGAGGTGTTCAAGCTTAAATTTAAATGCTGTAATTTCAGAGTCAGACTGAAGTAATGCCTTCCCTGAATCAGAGAAGTCACCCACAGATAGAAGCTCTCCTGCTTCAACTTCTGCACATTGTGAGGGTATATCAGACATAGCTACTAAAGCGTTAGAGAGCTCTGTATTTGTTCTAGCCCCAGAGCTGTCTCGCTTTCCTTGTAACCCTGGCAGTTTGGACAATACCGCTGTGAGGGTATGATTCATAACTGCCGCCATGTCTTATAAAGTAAACGCATTGGACGCGCTAGATGTACTTGGCGTCCCTTGAGCGGGAGTTATAGGTTCTGACACGTGGGGAGAGCTAGATGGCATAACCTCCCTTTTGTCAGTCTCAGAAACCTCAGGTGATAAATCTTTAAAAGCCATAATATGACCTTTATAACTTATAGAAAGGTCAGTGCATTTGGTACACATTCTAAGAGGGGGTTCCACAATGGCTTCTACACATAATGAACAAGGAGTTTCCTCTATGTCAGACATGTTTAACAGACTAGTAATGAGACCAGTAAGCTTGGAAAACACTTTAATAAATGTGAAAAAAGCAATAATATAAAAACGGTACTGTGCCTTTAAGAGAAAAAAACTACCACATAAACTGCAAAACAGTGATAAAAAGTAGTAAACTCTACGAAATTTTTACAGTGTGTATAAGGGACTAAAGCAGCATTGCACCCACTTGCAAATAGATGATTAACCCCTCAGGCCCAAAAACGAATTAGAAAAACATTAAAACTGCTAACAAACAGTCAAATACACTGCCACAGCTGTGCTGTGGCTCCTACCTGCCCTTAAAAATGATTTTTGCAGGAACATCAGGGAAGCTGGATGTCTCAGACTGAAAATCAACTGCACATTTAGAGCTTGAAAGTAATCTAACAAGCCATGTGGAAAACTAGGCCCCAAATAAAGATTTATCACCCTCAGAGAAAAAACGTTTTTATTTTTATAAATCATGCAAACGTTTTTACACTAAGTAATATAAGTATTAACATGAATATTACCCTTATTTGCAAGCATGATCCCAGTTGTTGTTAAATCACTGTATCAGGCTTACCTTAAATATACCAGGCACTGTCAGCATTTTCTAGACCTTATCATCTCTCTAGAAAAAAATATACTGAACAAACCTCAAAGCAGGCAATCTGCAGACCGTCCCCCCAACTGAAGTTTTCTTTCCATACTCTTCAGTTATGTGTGACAACAGCAATGGACCTTAGTTACAAACCGCTAAGATCATCAAAACCTCCAGGCAGAATTCTTCTTCCAATTTCTGCCTGAGAGTAAAAACAGTACAATGCCGGTACCGTTTAAAAATAACAAACTTTTGATTGAAGGTAAAAACTACACTAAGTCACCACATCTCTCTTGATACTTCCTTTCTTGTTGAGAGCTGCAAGAGAATGACTGGGGGTGGCAGTTAGGGAAGGAGCTATATAGACAGCTCTGCTGTGGGTGTCCTCTTGCAGCTTCCTGTTGGGAAGGAGAATATCCCACAAGTAATGGATGAACCCGTGGACTGGATACACCTTTACAACTTAACTGTTAACTGTTTTTTGACAAAGGTGCAGGAACAAGCACCGAAACACGTAAAATTAAAAACAATCTGTTGAGGATTCCATACAAAAGTGCACTTTTGAGAAAATAACAAGGAGTTTTGTAAGAGAAACCCCCGTAACAACCTTCTTTTCCAGTTACCCGCTTGTAAGCCAACCACACAATTGGAAAATATCATGTAACCTCAATCGAGAAAGAAGTCACACACGCTGAACAAGAGCATTGCTGTGTAACAAGCGGTCAGTGTTAAGTGAACGGAACGAGAGAGGCAAACAGACAAACAGAGGTCTGGTAAGAGGTATGGTGGGGCTATTTACAAAGAACTGACAATATATGATATACTATATGAACATTTTTCTTAAACACCTTGCATACAATTTATACTCTTCAGACTACACTGCCAGAGTCTGGAAGTATAATGGAATAATTCCCAACTGTTAAGATACGGGTTCACAGGGGAAATTATCCACTTTTGCTGCCTTTTGTTTTAAGAATTACCTTTATCAATTGGACTCTGTTTTAGAATTTGAACATACCTTTTTTATGATTTTTTAACGATTTTCTTATGAATATTTGTGGCCACAGTTTGTGAATAGCATCTACATCTTTGGTGTGAGGAATGTATGTGTTTTTTATGTGTTGTTGTTTTTTTTAACTTTTATATACATACACCTAGCTTTTTTAGTGCTCCCTACACTTTTTTTTTACCTAACTACATTGTTTTTGATCTGAGTATTGGGAGATCTTAGATTTTAGTGGGGTAGCTTTTTCAGGTAACCAGTGAGTTACTTCATTCTTCTTTTTTACTGTAGCCAAATGTGTTATGTTTTCATTTTTAATCAGTGTGATTATTTACATAAAAGGATTATTAACTAACAAGGGGATGAGAAAAGGGGAAGAGGAGTGAGGGAAGAGAAGAGTGAGGTTATAAAGTATCTGAAATGAGAATAAATGATGGCAACGCATCGGAAGGGGATTTAGAAAAAAAAAAGATTTAGAAAAAAAAAATCATGTTGCAGACACATATCCACACACATATATACACACACACATATATATACACTCACATATATATACACTCACATATATAAACACACACACATATATATACACACACATATATATATATATACACACACATATAAACACCTACACACACAAATATACACACCTACACCCACACACACATATACTCACACACAAACACTCACACACACATATACAGATACACACATATACACACCTACACAAATATACACACCTACACCTACACACATATATACACACACACAAAAACACACACACAAACACTGACACACACACATATACACACACACATATGTACACACATATACACACACACATATGTACACACATATACACACTAACACCTATACACACATTTATATACACACCTACACACCAGGGGTCAAGTCCTACAAAAAATAATGTTTGGGAACTTACCAAGATTTCCACCCCCCTCAAAATTAATATTGTTCTATACACGCATACACACTTACATATATACACACACACTGTATTTATTTGTATATATTCTATATAATCAAATACAAATTGCTTAAGGGTTGCCTTTGGGTCTGAGGATGGACACCATTGGTAACATTTTTACATGGAAGGGGCAGAATTTTTATTTCTAATTTAGGATTCAACTGATACTGAATACTGGGAAGCCAGACACACACTATTTAGAACACATGAAGTGGTATTTGTATATAGATGGTGTTAAATAATCCAAAAAGCTAAGAGTCTTAGTGACATTTTAGAATGTGTAAGGTTTGTAATGTAAACATCTGATATAATGATCTTGAAATGGTTTGTGTTTGCAGTCACTCTATAGTAAAAAACAACGATAATGCGATTTAACGTAAAAATATGGTCACAGGGCCTCTGAGTGTCATTTTCTTTTATCATTAACACATATACCAAGTAAATGTGAAGCAACACTGGCAGAGGAAGCAGGAGGCATGAGGGCACAGTAACATTAAAAATAAGACTTGTCACCTTTTACTTTAGGATGAAACTGCTAAAGATGAATTTGCAGCAAATACGTTATCTTGCACAGGTCAACATTCTGGCCTGCTGACCATAAATTGATAGACATACAGACACCAACATAGATAAACAGACTGCACATACTATTGGTGTATAAAATAAAGTAATTGGGCTTATCCTACTTCAAGATGTTTTACAAACATCTTTAATTGCAAGGACTATTTTTTATTTGTGTTGACACATGCATTTCCCTTGAAAACCTTATCTCAGCTACCTCTGGTAGAACCTAAAGAAATTCCAATCAGAGAGAAAGCAGACATGACATGAGTTTTCCCTGCTTGATGAGCACATTTTTTCTTTGGTAAAAAAACATTTTAAAAAACAACTTTAAAATAACTAGACTAGGCACACATGAAGATCCAGAGTGGGTGTCCATACATGATCCATAGACAGCTTAGCTTCAGTTCCTCACACCCTCCTTGCTCCTCTCTCCTTCCTTTCCAGGGCAGGCTTAGACCTCCATGTCTGACAGCAACTGCAGACTCCTCTTCTGTCACAGTCTCACCCACTTAAAGTCCAATAGTCATATTTCTGCTGAGGGGAGATAAATAACCCCAGAGCAAGCCACACAGAAATATAAGCACCATGTGTTCAACAGAGTGCGGGGTGATCACACAGCAGGACCGCTGACAGGCTTGTATTTAATGTATTGTAGGAAGTGTTACTGCCCATTACTAAAGGATCTAACTATCCCTCTAACCAGACTGTGATCCAGCTACTCCCACCAGCAACAGCAGTGTTTACTGAAGTGTCTCTGTTCTCTATCCAGGGGGAACTTGCAACTCCGTGGTCTCAGATGGAAACATACATACACACACAAAATCACACACATACACACACATATACACACCTACACCCACACAGGCAAACTGAAGCACTGAACTGGCAGTCAGAGGGGATCTCATTGATAAGACACACATACCGTGCAAGATAATCTTCGAATGAATGATGCAGCATGTACTTGTCTTACTAAAAAAATATATTATATACATAGGAAGCAAAATAAAAAAACAAAATCCCACAGAAGTATATAGGATACACTGATTTTGCGAACCACAGCTCTAATGGCTTACTTTACTGAGGAGTACAAGATAACAAGATAATATTATAGAAAACTGATTTGTGTCTGTCAAAATTAATATAGAAAATACTATTGATACTAGTGATAAAACATTTTTTTAACGCTGAATACTTTACAACAAAAAATTAATGAATAAAACAAGCTGGTTTAATAGTGGCAGCTTTTTAAAGCCTTCATTTTATGATGAGTTGTGCGTGTGTAAAAAACTGTATTTAAGCGGTTTACTTTGCAAATGACTAAAATATCAATTTTTACAACATTTTAAATGTTCTCCCATTCATCAGAAATAATTATTTACAGCTTAATGCGGAATAAATTGTAAGCGCATTTCGTTAATGGCAATGCAGGAAAGTAATTAACTGGTGTTTTTCATTATGAAAAGCAAACTGCCAGAAAGCACTTGCGAAATGCAGACACTTGTCAATTTCATCTGCTTGTAAACATGGGCATTTTGTATGTCAGTGTTATTTTTATTTCAATTAGTCTCATTTTTTTTAAAATCATCTCGTTAGCAAGCAGATGACCTTGTTAGAAACGTAAAATAATGCCTCATTTAACATTTAATAATAATAACCTGTTTAAGGTTAGATTGTGGTAGCGCAATGACACCAAATTGTTCATTGTGGATTATGTGTAATAAAGCCAGATTTTGTTCTGGTCTCCTGTAATATATTTTTTCTTAAAATAGTGCTGATAACGTTCTTATCATTATAATATTGAGTTATGTAACTGGCAGCAAATCTGTAGCATACAAAATGTGCTTATAGTCTCAAATATCTCTAATATCCGGAGGAAAATTACAAACCATCTGTAATACAACTAGAAGGCAAACTGTACATGTGTGACTATTAATTACCTCATATCAAACAGCATACAAATGCTCCACTGGGGATCTAGAGAGTTTTATCAACTTTCATTACATTGTTTATCTGACAGCATTAGTGCATGCAACTCCATTTCATTTGATGAGCTTTATAGCTCAATTATATTAGGATAGATTCATAGACCCTGGTAGTACTGCAGAGGGTTACAATGTTCATGCGAGATAGTGTTTGAAATTCATTGAGGCTCACTTAGCTGTATTAAAGGGATATGAAACCCATAATTTTATTTTATGATTCAGATAGAGCATGCAATTTGAAACAACTTTCCGATTGACTTCTATTATCAAATATGCTTCATTCTCTTTAAAAAAAATTAATTTAATCATCCAGTGAAAATACATTTTACTCACTGTGGATATCATTTTGACTAAATTCCTAGTGGTTGTAGTTTTTGTGTAACTCTAATCAGTATAAAGCTATTCACTTAGCGTAAATACCATCAGTTATATTTACAAGTTACACAACTATAAGGGTAGTATCCTATATGTTACAGTTGATATAACACACAGAGGTATATCCTAGTATTTGAAGTGGTCGCATTATCAGTATTTTAATCATCCAGTGAAAACACACTTTACTCACTGTGGATATCATTTTGACTAATATCTAGTGGTTGTAGTTTTGGTGTAACTTCAATCAGCATAAAGTTATTCACTTAGTACAAATACCATCTGTTATTTTTACAAGTTACACAACAATAAGGGCAGCACATCGAGTTACTGAATCTACAAACCTATCTCTTTATGCTCAATAGATTCGGTGAATAATAAGTACATGATATATCACAATATACCATAACCACCTTCAACTTGTGGAAATAAAACAGTGTGTACAACTATTAACAACTTAAGAAATATATTTTATATTATATTTTATATTAGTGTATTGTATATTAGTGGATTGTACCTGTATAACCACTATTATATACTTTTACCAATAATTGGATAAACCAGAGCTACCAATTCAATGTATCAGTATATCTTTATTTAGATAATCTCACCTCCAGTGATATTTTCATCCCTGTCCCTAAATAAATGGATCCAAGTTTCTGTAATTTTAATTGTTTTGTCTTACCATTATTTTAAAAGTCCCAATAAAAGTTATATTTTAAACAACCTAGTTTATCCGCCACTCACATCTCTGTCGATACCATTATTAAAGGGAATTTGAGTGCTACCTATATGTACTTTTTTTGGAGGTCATACCTCCAAGATGTTTTTCTAGTTCAGATAATGTACATAGCACCATATTACTACATTATTAGTTTCTTATTGCGAGGGAACCCAATTCATTCCCCTCTCAAGTTGTAATTATCAATAATGATATTCCCTTTTTTATCTTCAGTAGTGCCTTTGGGCCCCCTTTGTTGAAGCTCTTGGTATTCTTTGTTGCATTACTGGGAGCAAGCTAAACACAGTTGGCGAGCCAATGAAATTGGTATACATATGCCTCCACCAATCACCAGTTGGCTCCCAGTAGTGCCTTGTAGCTCCTGAGCCTACCGATGTATGATTTTGACAAAATAAAGAATACCAAGAAAATGAAGCAACTTAGATTGTATGCTCTATCTGAATCATGAAATTTAAATTTTATCTGTGCTGTAACTTGTGGCCCAATACATTATAGATGGCATTCTGTAGGAGTGGTGTGGGTTTGAAAAGACAAGATTGATCATATGACTTGAACAAAGCTGACTAGGTTGCATAATATATATATATTTTTTTTTACCTAAATGTGTCTGAATCACCAAGACCTCTATTTTTTATTTAATTACAGTAAGAACTTAATTTCCCTCAGATGACCCAAGAGGTCACTTTTGGACCTCACCTTACATATTGGCCCTTTAGAGGGAGATGTATAATAAAAGTAAAGTAAATAAAGTTATCACAAAGCGGTAAATAATGGTCTTCTGTGAGTCTATAAAGAGAATACCTCTAACTTGTGGAGATGTCAGGCAGAGGAAAGAAAAACAAGATTGGTTTTTGAATTTATAAAGACTATAATATCCAACATCTCTGAAAATAACATGTCTATAAGCTTCACAAATATGTCTAATAATTGTTTATATCATAAAGACCAAGAGAAGCGAGACTTATCAGGAGGTCTATAAACTCATGTACAGTAAATAAGAACGGAAAGAGTCATCAACAAAACTCTATATTGTAAATAACATTTAAGCTATCAATAAGCAAAACTCATCTGGATTTGAAATCCCTGGTTCCAAATTATAATTATGTGTTTCATAGCCAGCGCTGAACATACTGGTAGAATATAAATATATTAGGAATAAGAAGACCTCTACAGCGTAGTACTGAGAGGCTACCCATGCGGGGAATGACACCATTACTATAGGTTATAAACCATTCTAATGGGGGGACATCATATCTGAAGCAAATAGTTAGTCAATAGATCCCTAGCTGTAATACAGTTGTTTGGACATATGCATACATACACGTATATACTGTATATATATACAGTATATACAGTAGGGTTGATAGACCCTAAGACCTTGTTAAGTGGGACATCATTGGCAAAGCACCATCTGTATGTTATTTGCACACATGGACACAGGAATATATATGACAACTAGCTGGTGATGCATAGAGACTTGCAATCAATACCTAGCAATACCTGAACACTAATATATATATACTTTTCCCTTATCAAACAATGCATAAAATAGAGTAGACAGAAATATAAAAGTACTATGTACATGATACCAGTTCAGCTCTGTCAACTATTAATGGGGCTATGCGTATCAGTGTTTTAATTCAAGCACGGTTAAGCAGGATAACAGGTCTGTTGGGGTTTGCATGCAGTAGCAGGACAGTTAAATGTAAGTCCCACTGTATATAGGGGTGAGTAACCGTGTACCCTGTGTCAAGCTATAGCACTGTCCCGAGGTTTAGCCGATGCCGACTCTGGTTGACCCAAATAGTACGAGAGCTGCGTTGTTTTTTTTTTGAGCCGGAGCGGTCTTGTACATGCTTTGTTTAAGGACTTCACGCCAGGGCCCCATGGTCTATGCACAGCTCCTGTCTCCCGATAGAGACGCATGGATCGGGTCGCCGGCAACAGAGGAACCAGGTTTGCCACTTGTGATCTCTTAGGCCTAGATTTAGAGTTGGGCGGTAGCCGTCAAAACCAGCGTTAGAGGGTCCTAACGCTGGTTTTTACCGCCCGCTGGTATTTGGAATCAGCCAGGAAAGGGTCTAACGCTCACTTTCCAGCCGCGACTTTTCCATACCGCAGATCCCCCTACGCCATTTGCGTATCCTATCTTTTCAATGGGATCTTTCTAACGCTGGTATTTAGAGTCCTGGCTTAAGTGAGCGTTAGAAATCTAACGACAAAACTCCAGCCGCAGAAAAAAGTCAGTAGTTAAGAGCTTTCTGGGCTAATGCCGGTTTATAAAGCTCTTAACTACTGTGCTCTAAAGTACACTAACACCCATAAATCTATGTACCCCTAAACCGAGGTCCCCCCACATCGCCGCCACTCTATTAAATTTTTTTAACCCCTAATCTGCCGCTCCGTACACCGCCGCCAGCTACGTTATCCCTATGTACCCCTAATCTGCTGCCCCTAACATCGCCGACCCCTATATTATATTTATTAACCCCTAATCTGCCGCCCCCGCTATTGCTGACACCTGCATATTATTATTAACCCCTAATCTGCCGCTCTGTACACCGCCGCCAGCTATGTTATCCCTATGTACCCCTAATCTGCTGCCCCTAACACCCCCGACCCCTATATTATATTTATTAACCCCTAATCTGCCGCCCCCGCTATCGCTGACACCTGCATATTATTATTAACCCCTAATCTGCCGCTCCGTACACCGCCGCCAGCTACGTTATCCCTATGTACCCCTAATCTGCTGCCCCTAACACCGCCGACCCCTATATTATATTTATTAACCCCTAATCTGCCGCCCCCAACGTCGCCTCCACCTACCTACAATTATTAACCCCTAATCTGCCGATCGGATCTCACCGCTACTATAATAAATGTATTAACCCCTAAAGCTAAGTATAACCCTAACCCTAACACCCCCCTAAGTTAAATATAATTTAAATCTAACGAAATAAATTAACTATTATTAAATAAATTATTCCTATTTAAAGCTAAATACTTACCTGTAAAATAAACCCTAATATAGCTACAATATAAATTATAATTATATTGTAGCTATTTTAGGATTAATATTTATTTTACAGGCAACTTTGTAATTATATTAACCAGGTACAATAGCTATTAAATAGTTAATAACTATTTAATAGTTACCTATTTAAAATAATTACAAAATTACCTGTAAAATAAATCCTAACCTAAGTTACAATTAAACCTAACACTACTCTATCAATAAATTAATTAAATACAATACCTACAATTATCTACAATTAAACCTAACACTACACTATCAATAAATTAATTAAAGGGACATGCCACCCACATTTTTTCTTTTATGATTTAGAAAGAGAATGCAATTTAAAACATCTTTCTAATTTACTTATATTATCTAATTTGTTTTATTCTCTTGATATTCTTTGATGAAAAGCATATCTAGATATGCTTACTAGCTGCTGATTGGTTGCTGCACATAGAAGCCTTGTGTGATTGGCTCACCATGTGCATTTCTTTTTCTTCAACTAAGGATATTTTAAAAATGAAGCAAAATAAATAATGGAAGTAAATTGTAATGTTGTTTAAATTTCTATTCTCTATCTGAATCATGAAAGAAAGATTTTGGGTTTAGTGGCCCTTTAAATACAATACCTACAAATAAATACAATGAAATAAACTAACTAAACTAAAGTACAAAAAATAAAAAAGAACTAAGTTACAAAAAATAAAAAAATATTTACAAACATTAGAAAAATATTACAACAATTTTAAACTTAATTAAAAAAGTTCAAAGCTCTTTTACCTTACCAGCCCTGAAAAGGGCCCTTTGCGGGGCATGCCCCAAAGAATTCAGCTCTTTTGCCTGTAAAAAAAACACATACAATACCCCCCCCAACATTACAACCCACCACCCACATACCCCTAATCTAACCCAAACCCCCCTTAAATAAACCTAACACTAAGCCCCTGAAGATCTTCCTACCTTATCTTCACCATGCCAGGTTCACCGATCCGTCCACCGAAGTCTTGATCCAGGCCTCCGAAATCTTGATCCAAGCCCAAGCGGGGGCTGAAGAGTGACGTCCATCCTCAGGCTGAAGTCTTGATCCAAGCGGGCAGAAGAGGACATCCGGACCGGCAAACATCTTCATCCAAGCCGCATCTTCTATGTTCTTCAATCCGATGACGACCGGCTGATCTTCAAGACCTCCAGCGCGGATCCATCCATCTTCACCGACGACTTCCCGACAAATGACGGTTCCTTTAAGGGACGTCATCCAAGATTGCGTCCCTCGAATTCCGATTGGCTGATAGGATTCTATCAGCCAATCGGAATTAAGGTAGGAAAATTCTGATTGGCTGATGGAATCAGCCAATCAGATTCAAGTTCAATCCGATTGGCTGATCCGATCAGCCAATCAGATTGAGCTTGCATTCTATTGGCTGATCGGAACAGCCAATAGAATGCGATCTCAATCTAATTGGCTGATTGGATCAGCCAATCGGATTGAACTTGATTCTGATTGGCTGATTCCATCATGGACATCTTCAGCCCACCGCTTGGGCTTGGATCAAGACATCGGAGCCAGGACGGATCGGTGTGATACCCGGCGAGGTTAAGATAAGGTAGGAAGATCTTCAGGGGCTTAGTTTTTATTAAGGGGGGTTTGGGTTAGATTAGGGGTATGTGGGTGGTGGGTTGTAATGTTGGGGGGGGTATTGTATGTTTTTTTTACAGGCAAAAGAGCTGAAATCTTTGGGGCATGCCCCGCAAAGGGCCCTTTTCAGGGCTGGTAAGGTAAAAGAGCTTTGAACTTTTTTAATTTAGAATAGGGTAGGGCATTTTTTTATTTTGGGGGGCTTTGTTATTTTATTAGGGGGCTTAGAGTAGGTGTAATTAGTTTAAAATTGTTGTAATATTTTTCTAATGTTTGTAAATATTTTTTTATTTTTTTTAACTTAGTTAGTTTATTTCATTGTATTTATTTGTAGATATTGTATTTAATTAATTTATTGATAGCGTAGTGTTAGGTTTAATTGTAGATAATTGTAGGTATTGTATTTAATTAATTTATTGATAGTGTAGTGTTAGGTTTAATTGTAACTTAGGTTAGGATTTATTTTACAGGTAATTTTGTAATTATTTTAACTAGGTAACTATTAAATAGTTATTAACTATTTAATAGCTATTGTACCTGGTTAATATAATTACAAAGTTGCCTTTAAAATAAATATTAATCCTAAAATAGCTACAATATAATTATAATTTATACTGTAGCTATATTAGGGTTTATTTTACAGGTAAGTATTTAGCTTTAAATAGGAATAATTTATTTAGTAATAGTTAATTTATTTCGTTAGATTTAAATTATATTTAAGTTAGGGGGGTGTTAGGGTTAGGGTTAGACTTAGCTTTAGTTGTTAATACATTTATTATAGTAGCGGTGAGATCCGGTCGGCAGATTAGGGGTTAATAATTGTAGGTAGGTGGAGGCGACATTGGGGGCGGCAGATTAGGGGTTAATAAATATAATATATGGGTCGGCGGTGTTAGGGGCAGCAGATTAGGGGTACATAGGGATAACGTAGCTGGCGGCGGTGTACGGAGCGGCAGATTAGGGGTTAATTGTATAATGTAGGTGTCAGCGATAGCGGGGGCGGCAGATTAGGGGTTAATAAGTATAAGGTTAGGGGTGTTTAGACTCGGGGTACATGTTAGGGTGTTAGGTGCAGATTTAGGAAGTGTTTCCCCATAGGAAACAATGTAGCTGCGTTAGGAGCTGAACGCTGCTTTTTTGCAGGTGTTAGGTTTTTTTTCAGCTCAAACAGCCCCATTGTTTCCTATGGGGGAATCGTGCACGAGCACGTTTTTGAAGCTGGCCGTGTCCGTAAGCAACCCTGGTATTTAGAGTTGCAGTGGCGGTAAATTATGCTCTACGCTCCCTTTTTGGAGCCTAACGCAGCCCTTCTGTGAACTCTAAATACCAGCGGTACTTAAAAGGTGCGGGAGAAAAAAAGCACGCGTAGCTAATGCACCCCTTTGGCCGCAGAACTCTAAATCTAGCCGTTAGTTACTGGCAATTTAGTGGAGCAATTCCTGATCAGTACTGGATGCGTAAGTTTCTGTTGTACCTGGACAAGAGGGCCTCGGGGGATCGTCGTCATCTGCTCCAAGAGTCCACCTTTCTCCAAATCAGTCATGGGATTTTTTACACAGAGCCGGGTCTTTTGGGTCCTGAATATACAGGTCGGTATCCAACTTCTCCCACTAGAAAATGATCAGAGTCTGGAGAGGGCACTAGTCTTGTAGTGTTCAGCTCATTAAGCAGCTCAGTTCCAGTTTTTGCTTTTGGAGTTGGCGATTTATCATCAGAGTTTTCCCCCTCACTGCATTTAGAGGTTTACTGGGGTAGGAAAGTCTCATCTAACACGGCACAAAAAATTATCTTAAAGTCCAGTAGGATCCGCTGTAATGCAATAGTTATTTCTTCCATTTTCACAATAGGAATGTGGAGAAACACCAGTTGGGTGTATTAGAAGTCTTTATAGCAGCATTAAATACCTGCTCCGTAACCCAGTTTCCTAAGGGGTGGGGGTATTGTGAAGCAGCCCCAGCCACGGATATGATCGGCCTCAGAGAATGGCGACCACGCTGTAGCTAAACTGAAGAACATAAGCTATTAGTTTGTCAGCTCATCAGATCCTTCCAGGGAATTTCAGGGTGAAATGAAATTTATATTTTAAATCAGTAGTTTGATTTTAATCCCTAAAAGTTAAATTAAAGCCGGGAGCTCCTCACAGATGCGTCCGGCCGCTTCAGATATAGGCTCCACCCCCAAAGTTACATCATTTTTAATTGTATTTCCATCCATTCATTTTCAAAAAATAAGTTTTTCTTTTGTAATAATCTAACACATTTGTTTTGTGATTCCGTTATCCTGCACAGTAAAACACTGTTCTGTGTGATGAGAAATAAGCGGTTGAAAGAAAAAAATCAGCAGAACTCACAACATACTGATCTGACCAGGGACTGTTACAAATCTTTAGGAATCTTGCCATTTTTGAGCAGTAAAGTTAAGGGGAGTTTGCTCAGCAATATATTAGTTTAAAAAAAGTTGTAAATATAAGCTATTGTTAAGTGGCAGTGATATAGGATCTCCAGAATATTCACTATTCTTGAAAATTCACCTGGTATTATTGAGACCATATACCATTTTCTTAAAGGGACATTAAACAATAAATAAATCATTGATAGAATGATGTATGCAGAGCAAATATTAGCCTGATTATATATATATATATATATATATATATATATATATATATATATATATATATTAAATTATATTAGTTGCTTAAAGGGACACTGTACCCAAATTTTTCTTTTGTAATTCAGAAAGAGCATGCAATTTTAAGCAACTTTCTAATTTACTCCTATTATCAATTTTTCTTTGTTCTCTTGCTATCATTATTTGAAAAAGAAGGCATCTAAGTTTTTTTTTGGTTTCAGTACTCTGGACAGCACTTTTTTTATTGGTGGATAGATTTAACCACCAATCAGCAAGGACAACCCAGGTTGTTCACCAAAAATGGGCCGGCATTTCAAATAAAGAGAATGAAGAAAATTTGATAATAGGAGTAAATTAGAAAGTTGCTTAAAACTTCATGCTCAATCTGAATCACGAAAGAATTTTTTTGGGTACAGTGTCCCTTTAAATATAGAAAAAATAAAGGTAACATTATATTGTCCATAAAGCAGTGGGTGCTGCCATATTGTAACTTAGGTTTCCCTTTCTGCTAAGGCCAATTAGAGGCAGTTATAAATGGCTTACTAGAGTGTGCAACCAATGACCAATATTCAAAATTAAATTATAGGAAAAGGGAACAAAATAAATAATGAAAGTGTATTGCAAAGTTGTTTTACTACATGCAATTAAACATTTTATATTAATATCTCAAAATGTTTAATGTCCCTTTGTTTTGATACATTTACAGAAAAAAACTATCCTTATGTTCCATTCAGTTAGATGTCTCATTCAAATATCTGATGGTTAAGGGTTTACCTTTGCATCTATGGCATTTACATCATCTGTATTTTGGAATGGAACTCCTCATTGGAAAGTGGGAACTCTCCTATTGTTTTCCCTCTATCCTATAATTAAGAGGATTATTCCACCCACAGTTGTCTATTTGGAAATGTTCTTACAGCTGACAAACTTGTAACAATTGCTTTAAATACCTCCAATAGAAAGTACAACAAACCTTATTACTATTATTATCTCTTTGAAGCTTCCTGGATCTTTAATACTCATTTTGAATAGTGAGATAATTATATATAATGTATACATAGGATATCAATTTGTTTAATATACTACATTTTTTGCTGTTTTTGGTTTGCAAGTTTTTTTATAAATGTAAATATTTTCAGGGTATCTAATTTACACGTATGTTCTTCTAATATCTCCTCTTTGTATGGATGAAACTATGTGAGGTTGATGTGGATTTGTCATGTATTGATTCACTGGTTTGATTCACTGGTTTGATTCACTGGTTTATTCTACTACCGTGTTTTTTTATTTTTTTTATATAAAGTTTAATAGAAATGGTTACTCATGGAGGTTCCCCCCAAAACAACAACATTATAAACTGATTATATTAACATATTATGTCATGATTTGTTTCTGTTTTCCCTAATCATAAGGCCTGAGCATTAGAAGAAATAAAATATGTGCATGATCTGCTTAGCACATCTTAGCAAATGTAAAAAAGTTGACGTATTTATACACTCTGCATGCTGTGCATGCTGTGCATGCTGTAGATGTTGGCAACTTTAAACACTTGTGCCATGTGTGGCACTCAAAGTATTGCAGCAAGGGATGACATGACTTCGGTTGCCTCACTTGACACATTCCTGCTTGTTGACAGGAAGTGTGGCAGCCAGGTCAAGCTCTGTTCTCCCTCTGCACAGACCCTGCATTCTGAAGAGGTAGGGGGTTTACAGAGAATCTTTAGGGCCAGGTGAAAGATCTGTAGTCTAATCGCCATATGGTGCTGACTAGGGGCAGCCTGAACAGAAGTCTGCAGTTGGTATATATGGTTTTGACAGAGGAACATGGGGGCTAAGGTCTAATCTGAGATCTGATCTCAGTATGGAGTTGACTGACAGCCTTTAGGGCCAGGTGTCTGATCTGAGGACTGATGTTGGGATGGAGACTGACAAGGAGCTGCAGGGCCAGAGGTCTGATTTAACATGTGATTTCAGTACCGGGCTGATGCGTGGGGTGTGTACATATATATATATATATATATATATATAAAATGCAAGACTATGTGCAACTGAGACTTGAGACTCATTGAGACAACTTCCACTGAAAACCCCCCACAAGTAAATTGGCCATAACTTTCTGGATAGTTTGAAACCGTAACCTAGTGAAAACGCTATTACAGGTAGAAAATCCTTTATCTAAACTGCTTTGGACAGGAAAAGGTTTGGATTTTAGAATAGTTTGGATTGTGGAATATTTGTACTTGTAAAATGGGACAGTTTGGAGAGGGGAAGGAACCAAGTGTAAACAATATCATATGTCATTTAGGCAATATTCACCTATCATTATACAGCTTATACATGCACAATTTGAGAGATGAGCAATGGCACCACTCTTGTTACTTTGAGGGAACACTATATTTAAATGTATGGAATATAATCTAATATATAATTATACTATGTAATTGTGTATAGGTGCTGAGTATCCGAGAGAAACACTTACAAAAACAATTCCAGCAAGAGAGCTGGAGAGGATACTAACCGGAAAAGCACTCTACCCTCTATGTATGGGCTTAGTGTATATAGGTTTTAAAATATATCAACTTTATTAGTTTTATTTAAAAAGGGTTACACACAATAAAAACAGTTGCAGCAAGTAAAAGTGGTTTTCAAACTAATGTGGTGAAAAGGGTGGATAGTTACAAATTCTTATCCTGAATTGATATCATGGATAGTAACTCCCACCTAAAGAGGATTTGTGGTAAATCTTAATGGTAAAGGTATGTTTATAATCTGCTGTGGGCTAACATCCCTGCAAAATGGGGCCAAACCTATTAGGGGCCACTATTCAGTCAAAGTGTGTACTTATATATTGTATACCTCACTGAGTATTATATGGATAATAAAATAAATTGTACCCATATGTACTCTGTGATAGAGTATTGCAACAGTAGTAGTATGGCTAGGTATTAATACCTTGTAAGTTACGTGTACTTTGCACTTATATATACAAATTGCTTTTTAGTGTGCCCATGGGTCACAATTAGAATATTGATTGCTCCACTGATTAGAGGTATATCTCCGCCGTCATTTGTACAGCCCAATATTCAAAATGGAGTATGTGTATATAAATGAAACCACAGGAGTTACTGTGTATTCAAACGTTAAGTTTCAGTGTAACTAACGACTCGCCACTAACTTTGTATCAGTTGCTATTGGTTAATTATAAAGTTACATATCGTATACTTTTGTTATAAGATTTTCAGCAACCTCCAAAGGAGTGTAATACTGAGGAGTGAGGAGGCTTATACAGATTACTTCTTAGTGTGCCCATGGGTCACAGTTAGAATATTTATTGCTCCACAGATTAGATTAGAAGTATATCTCCACAGTCATATGTAGTACAGCCCAATATCTAAAATGGAGTGTATGTATATAAATGAAACCAGAGTAATACTTAGTGAGGAGGCTTATACAGATTACTTGTTAGTGTGCCCATGGGTCACAGAATATTCATCATTGCTTCACAGATTAGATTAGAGGTATATCTCCACAGTCATATGTACAGCCCAATATCCAAAATGGAGCATATTTATATAAATTAAACCACAGGAGTTACAGTGTATTCAAACGTTAAGTTACAGTGTAACCAATGACTCGCAACTATGTATCGGTTGCTATTGATTAATTAAAAAGTTACATATTGTATACTTTTATTATAAGATTTTCAGCATCCTACAAAGGAGTGTAATACTTGGCGAGGAGGCTTAACACTGAAGCTCGCCACCAGGCAGGTATGTGCAGGATATAAGGTTGCCACCTCAGCCATGTTTTCCTGGACACTTATGAGTTACACATACTGCAGGGTGTGCAGGGAGGAACATGAATTGTGTTTCTAGACAGCACTATTCATATTCCTCCCTGCACACCCTGCAGCATGTTTAACTTATAAGTGTTCTGTATTTTAAGGGACAGGTGGTAACCCTAGCAGAATATGTGATTTATTTCTTACAGCAGTAACCTAAATCAGCTGATTTTAGAAACGCCCGAACAGCAAGACACCTATAGAGAGGCCTCTCACCCCACTATAAATTGTATACGCTTAGTATTGAACGTGCAAATAAATAAGGAATATCTATATGCCCTAAGGTCACACTTAGATTGTGCAGCGTTCCACAAGTTAAGGAATACAGAGGCCACTATAAATTGAGCTCAACGTTTAACCTGTGTATTTGTAAATGAAACTTGTTTATATGGATTGTACTCAGGGCACTGCCATGTGTCTAAGCACTATACAGTACAGTTTAACCCAGGTTTTTTTTTTTATATTTTATTAGTGAAAAAATCAGCAGTACAAAATACACTTAAGTTAGGATACTAATAAGTATCCAAATATAGTACATACAGACATTTCAGATGACAATTGAGGCTTGAAGGTCTAAATATTTATCATAATAAAAATAGGGAGAAGAAAAAAAAATCCCTCTCATTCCACAACTTTTTACAGTTGAGTATTAAGAATTTTTTCTATACAATACAATAAAGGTTTTATCTTGACTTAAAACAAAGTCCCTCCAGATCTTTGTATATGAATTGTCCTTTTTTCCTCTCTAATCTGTAATCATGGGCTGCTATTAATGCAGTGTTGATTAATACTTTTTTTGCTTGCTGAACCGAAGGTACTTTAGAGTTGGTCCAATTAATAAACAAGAGTTTTCTAAGGCTTAATATGGCAGTTAAGATGAATTTCTCTTTTCTCCCCCAAGAAGTACAGGAAGATAATAGTATTATGGAGTTAATTGAAAAAGTTACTCTAAAGTCTACCACTTGGGAGAGGAAATAGGCTACCTTTTGCCAGAATTGATTAACTTTTGGGCAATCCCACAATAGATGGCTCAAATTTGGGTCATTTTGAAGACACTTAAAGGCATTGGTTCTTAACTTTGCTGTTCCACTTAGCTACCCGGCGTGGGGTAATGTAATCTCTATTAAATATCCTAAATTGAGTTTCTCTTAAATATGCCGAGTGGGATAGAGACAAGGTTATTTTTAAGCTTCTGACAAATTGATTTAAAAGATCGGGCAGATCTAACATTTTTTCCCAGTACAACACTAATTGTAGTGTAGTTTTCCCTTCCTCCGCTGTTCTTAATATTTTATAAATGGCAGATAACGAGTATTTTTCAGGTTTGATACTTTCCATTAAGGGATGTTCTAAACATATTTGAGGAAATAAATTTAGTAGCTTATAAACATAGTTTTTTACTTGCAAAAAGTAAAATTTATGTTTGATCTGAACTGTAGAAAATTTATTTTGAAATTCCGAGAAATTATATAATCTCTTTGCCTTGCAATCAAAAAACTCTCCAATAGAAAGACCCTTAAAGGGTGACCAGGCTCCGAAGATATTGGCTGTATTGCCTAACGGAAAAAACAGTTACCTTGAATAGGCAACCATTTAGAAATATTGGCTGGACAGCCAAGTAGCCTCATAGTCTTCCTCCGTGCAATTAAGATATCTTTAAATACGGGATGGTTGACAATTGACTTCCCCAGAAGTTTATTTGATGAGTGTACTATAAACCCCATAGAATGAGGGGAACAAACCTGTTCCTCTAAATGTCTATCAGAGAGTTTAAATGATTGAATTAACCAGTCTATTGGAAGGCGTAAAATAGTTGCCAGATTGTACCATTCCAAATTGGGTAGGGCTAGTCCTCCTCCCGTATAAGGCTGGTATAACGACTCTAGTTTTATTCTGGGTTTCCTCACACTCCACAGGAAATACCTCAGAGCTCGATTAAAGCACTAGAAGTCCCGTTTCTTGATTAAAAAGGGGAGCATCCTACATGGGTATAGTACTTTGGGAACTATGAACATTTTGTAGAGATTTACTTTGCCCGAGATTGAAACCGGGAGGGATGCCCAACTCTCCATTTTCACTATACTTTCTTGAAGAGCTAGCAGGATATTATCACCATACCAGTCTGCAGGATTAATAGAGAGTTTCAGACCCAGATATTCCAGAGCATCAGATTCAATAAACTGATAGGTTTGACAATTATTCAATCTATTTAACCAAATTACTTTTGATTTTGAAAATTTGGTTTTATATCCAGACACAGTACCATAATTATCTAAAAGCTCTAACACAGGATTAATAGTATCCTTGGGATTGGTAACAAAAAGAAGAAGATCATCGGCAAATAAAGATATTTTTAATGTTGCCTTACCTATGTTAATTCCTATTAAAAGGCTCCAAAACTAAGTCAAATAGTAAAGGAGAGAGAGGACAACCCTGACGGGTACCTCTTGAGAGTGTGAAAGATTGAGTAATATCATTGTTGATCAAAATTGATGATTTAGCATCTGAATATATATTACAAATAAAATTAACAAAGTTGTCTCCGAACCCATATCTCCTTAAAGCCTTGATCATAAATGGCCATTCCACTCTGTCGAAGGCCTTTTCTGCATCCAAAGATAGCAGGAAGGCCTCCGGCAGAGCAGAAGCACCTCCCCAGGTTATACATGCAACCTAAAGGTAGTTTTATATAATTAGTAATACTTTTGTATACATAGTTCCCTTAGAAACATAGTACAGTATTGTAATCAGAATGGTAATATGTGTTGCTTAAATAACTATAGACTGTTATTTGCATTTTAGAGCACAAACAACAAACCAAAGTGACAGGCAGATAAGATAAGGCAGGGAAAATGGTAATTTGTTATCATTTTATTTTAAAAAAAAAAATTAAAAAGTTTGGATTTCAGAATAAGTTTGGATTTTGGAATTCCACATATGGAGATTTGTATCTACATTGGTTACTTGTAATCACATGACCTAAAGCACGGCCACAACCTTTTAGAGATCTAAGAGAGTGCACACTCTGGTAATAGATTCTTATTTGTTTTAGTATAAATTATTTTTAACTGAACAGTAAATTTGTAAACATTTTTGAAATTTAAAGTGTCTTAAGCTGTTCTTTTGCCCTCACTTTTAACCTTTTCAAATAGATTTATTTTTGCTTTTTATCAGGGATCAGAAAAGGTGTAGTTTGGCTCTGTTACCATTTAGAGCTAATATTATTTTAGAGATTAGTTTTAACCTTGCTTTGTAAAGCGTTCAAAGGGACATAAAACCCAAAATGTTTCTTTCATGATTCAGATAGAACATACAGTTTTAAACAACTTTCCATTTTACTTCCACCATCACATTTTCTTTGCTTTCTTGTTATCTTTTGATGAAAAGCAGGAATGTAAAATCAGGAGTGTGCACGTGTCTGCAGCACTATATGACAGCAGTTTTGCAACCATGTTATACATTAGCAAGAGCACTAGATAGCAGCACTATCTCCTGTCATGTAGTACTCCAGGCATGTGCACGCTACCTACCTAAATATCTCTTCAACAAAGAATAACATAAGAACAAAGCAAATTTTATAATAGAAGTAAATTGAAAACATTTTTTAAATGGTGGTTACATGTCCCTTTAACATGGTTAATGCTTTATGTATTTGTAGAACGTTTCCATGTCTTTCTAGTTCATCATTTTTAGAGAAATTTCAGAAACTGCCTGGATCAGTTTACCCAAACTATAAACATCATAGACAAAATGTAGCAAAGATATTAAAAGTAATATTAAAAAATAAAGAATACAAGCAGTATGTACGTATGTATCATCAAGGGCTAATTACAGGAATTTCCATCTTGGACTTAAAGGGACACTGAACCCAAATTATTTATTTCATGATTCAGATAGAGCATGCAATGTTATGAAACTTTCTAATTTACTCCTATTATCAATTTGTATTCATTCTCTTGCTATCTTTATTTGAAAAGTAAGAATGTAAGTTTAGAAGCCGAAAGCTGTAATGACAAATGGAGAAAAGCGCGGACTAAAGTGTAGATTATAACTTTTAATCACACTGCACACGTTATGTTACACACTCACAAGATTTCCATAAAAAGCATGCACTTAGATATAGTATCCAAATGATGAGCAATCCCCCACTCGTGTGTACTCAGGTCCGTACGAACACCAGCTGTGTAGCCAGAAGGAAAGTCACTACAATACCATTAGGTCTGTCTGATCCTGTGTGTGGCTGTAGTGTTCCAAAAGCCGGACGCTCCAACAAATTGCTGCAAGTAACAGGGAAAACGCCCTCAGCCGTATGCCAATAGATGCCTACGTGCACTTAGTATCTACGGCAGCCTCATAGGGAAACAAAAAAATAGCAAACTTCCTATGCGTTTCGTCCCAATTGATGGGACATTCTCAAGAATCAGTTTCTTGAGAAAGTCCCGTCAATCGGGATGAAACATGTAGGAAGTTTGCTATTTTTTGTGTCCCTATGAGGCTGCCGTAGATACTAAGTGCACGCAGGCATCTATTGGCATACGTCCGAGGGCGTGTTCTCCCTGTTACTTGCAGCACAGTTTGTTGGAGCCTCCGGCTTTTGGAACACTACATCCATACACAGGATCAGACAGACCTAACGGTATTGTAGTGACTTTCCTTCTGGCTACACAGCTGGTGTTCGTACGGACCTGAGTACACACGAGTGGGGGATTGCTCATCATTTGGATACTATATCTAAGTGCATGCTTTTTATGGAAATCTTGTGAGTTTGTAACATAACGTGTGCAGTGTGATTAAAAGTTATAATCTACACTTGAGTCCGCGCTTCTCTCCATTTGTCATTACAGCTTTTGTTTTCATTGGGATCCCTGGAGTTGCCCTAATCTAAGAAGAGCTGCTGGACTATTTAACACTTTAACACTTTGATAGATTGATCTTTATGAATGCTGTTTTAAAGTAAGTACTATATGTAATATCAAAATGGTGAATTTTCCCAGACAAGTGTCCTGACAATTGTGTCTCTTTGGACTGACCATATGTTATCGGACTATATATAAAATTGGTCTATCGAATATTTATGGTTCACTGAGATTATTATAACAACTCTCACTAATTTATGACATAGATATAACAGCACTTCGTGGTGTATACAGTATTTGTATACACAGTTGCTTTTCATAAAGTTTAGAAGCCGGACCATTTTTGGTTCACAACCTGAGTTGTGCTTGCTGATTGGTGGGTAAATGTACCCACTATTCAGCAAGTGCTGTCCAGTGTAATGAAACCAAAATCTGTCTGGCTCCTAAGCTTAGATGCCTTCTTTTTCAAATAAAGATAGCAAGAGAATGAAGAGAAATTGATAATAGGAATAAATGAGAAAGTTGCTTAAAATTGCATGCTCTAGTCTATCTGAATCATGAAAGAAAAAAAATTGGGCTTAGTATCCCTTTAATTTGGTATATGGCACAAAAGAAAATTACATGAATAAAAGTTTATAATCTGTTTCTGATTATGTACCAAACACAAAATATTTAACATACAAATAATTGAATTAATGACGTTTAAGAATATCAAATGTACTGAAAGGGCAAAGCATGACATTTTATTTCATTTATGAAATAAATGAAGTGAATATAATGTGGACGAAATAAAGTATATTTATTTTTCTGTTCTTCCACTAAGCAATGCTCACAGCCAAATGCATTGGACAGGTTTAGTGTGTGTTTATTTAACTTATTTTTCCATGTAATCGAAAGTATTGTCAAAACAAGTTACTGCTAATGTCAAGCCAAAAATGTTGTCCAATTCTCAATTCCAAGTGACAAAAATCAATTGAAGCGAGCATGACCTATCCAGCAAACTCCATCAATAGATAATTCAAATATGTTCTGTTTTCTTAACTTCAAAAAGCAGACAAGACAGCTCTTCAACCTGAACTGTATTCATGCTAAAAAAAAATCATTTAATGATTTAGTTTCAGGTGACCTTTATTTTCCTCTGGGTATCCAGAAACTGGGGGAACGCAATGTAAGGGCATTGCCTCAATGTGCCAAAAGTTTCGGGGAACAATGAAATTAATGATGCAGATAATGGTTTATGATTGTTTTCAGGGGGCAACAATTTTTAGTTTCAAGGGTATTAACTGTAGAAGCATTTTAGGAATATGAACACACTGACAATACTAGCCAAAGTTCATAAACTGTTTTCTACCAAATACAAGTACAAGATTTTTCTTTCGTTTTGTTAAATGTTTGTTTAGAATAAGAATCAAAATCCAATTGTTTACTATTTCCAATATAAAACATCTTCAAAGCAGCAAAGGGGAAGCTAGACAGTTAAATTAGTAGCTAGTGCTAATGATACAAGCCAGCAGCAAGACTGTTCAAGAACAAAAGTAAAGCTTACTTGGGTGACTCTGAAGTCAATCAACCACCAAATGTGAATTTGAAATGTTAAAACGTTTCGGTCTAAATTGTGTAAATTTTAACCTTTTAAAGTCTTTCCTGTCCGCAAAAGGATTTTCCCATCTGCAGAAAAGCCTTTCTCACCTTTAGATTCATTTTTTTTTTAAATACTTTTTTTCCAAAAACAAATGCACATCTTAAAATAGTAGAATGCTCTAAAATATTATAGCATTTTGTTTCTGCACTTTTATATGCCTTTAATGACTTTGGTCATTGAACACCCCAGCAGAACTGCTACTATGCACCATTATTTGCAAAAAAAAAACTTATGCGTGCAGTGCAACGTATACTACCTTCTGAGGCAACCACATAGCTGTGATTCATACACTGATGTGATCTACAGCAAAAGACAAATATACTCAAAGGTTCACAT
>NC_069503.1:598995204-599062704 GCF_027579735.1 Bombina bombina | reverse complement strand
AACCATTTATCTCTCTTCTGGTAGCATGCTAAGTGATACTCGCATGTGCGCCCGCAAGACAGCTCTTTATTTAATTGAGTCAACAGCGGGTAAGTGCAGTCCAAAGATAGCACCCAATCAAGTGGTATTTCTGCACTCCACGATGACGCAAAACAAGGCCCTATAAAATCCTCTAAAGCCTGACACTCTTTGCTTCGTTTTTCTGACAAGTCATTAGCTACCCCAGCTCCCAGTTAACCTTCTAGGAGTTTCTGGTTCCTTTGCCTCCACTACCTCTTTCCTCCTTTGTGCCTCATGTTGTCCTCTGGCTCCTTGACCCCTGGCTTTCTGTTACGGCTCTAACTCTTTTTATTCCTAGTCTCATGCATCTTTGGACTGATTTTTCTGTTAAAGACCTTGGCCTGGACACTGACCTCTATTTTACCTATTGTTTGGATTGTTGCCTGGAAGACTGTTAACAACCTTGGCTTTCCTGACCTTGTCTACTGCATTGCCCTATCATGGATGGATCTCTTGGTTACCCTGGCTTTCCTCTGACCTTGCCTATGGATATTCCTTGTGCACACCTCTTCCCTAGCCAACCTGTTTCACTTCAGGTCCTCTAGCAGAGGAGTATGTAAGAGAGTGCTAATGATCTGAAAGTGGATTCCAACACAGCAATCTTCCAGTAACTCATATTTAGGGGTCAATTTATCATATGTCGGACAGACATGATTCTCTGTAGTGACTCATGTCCGCCCGACATCAATAAATGCCAACAGCATATGGCCAATAGGCCACTAGCAGGGGGTGTCAATCATCCAGATCTGATTGGAATGATTGTAGTCCCCTACCTAAAAGGTGGTGGACAAGTTAAGAAGCAGCGGTCTTACGACTACTAATTCTTAACTTAAGATTCTGGCGAGGTATTTTACTCTAAAATCCCATGAGATAACTGAAATACCACAATATAATGGTGAAATGTCATGATATGACTGCACAGCAAAGTCTGAGCTCAGCACTGATGATGCTGATTGGCTATTTTTCACCATGCAGTTCAAAGTAGGAAAATAAACTGAATAGTAATGGCTCACTCTTAGTTTCTCTAATACAAATCAAATTAGGCTGTTTTTAGTGCACTGTACCTTAAATTCACTGTTATTTTCTAATGCATAGGTTTTCCTTTCAGAGTAATTAGTGTTTTGAGTATTTTTACTAAAGCTTGCCACTTTTTTTATTTTGGGAAACAACAGTGAGAGGTATAGGGCAAAAATGCTTACAGAATTATGCAAAGGTTTGAAAGAAAATTTCACATACGCCCATAGAACACCCATATTCAAACCATTTTAGGAAAAAACAACAATTACGCTTTGTATTTTGTACTTATAAGTACAATTTTTGCACATCTAATGTACTGAAATTATGATTTATGCAGTGCATATTTAATATAATTTATTACTGTGTAATTTAAATACAAATGTTATGTTTCTGAAAAAATACGATTTTTGGTGAACAATTTTGTTACAATTTTTGATGCACCTTAAAAATAATGTTTTCCTGTGTATATATAAATATATGTGAATGGTTGAATTATTTGTTTTGTATTATTTTTAAATTATGATTTTCCTTGTGCACTTTTGTAATGTATGCATCTCCTTCTCATACGAAAATGCAGTATATGACCCTTAGCGAGACACCATGTTTTCAGGTTCAAATGCGGCTTCATAGAATTCAACCAGGGAAATAGTAGTACTGGCGAGCATTCTTAAATCATTTCACCAGCCCAGAGTGCTTTTTAGAATCAGGTACTTAGTGTTAGGATGCAGGTGCACTCTGGTTAAATATGTATGCCAAAGAAAAGTTACCATGATGTATGCTAACCTTTTTTGCAAACTTAAAGGGACATAATACTCATATGATAAATCACTTGAAACTGATGCAGTATAACTGTAAAAAACTGACAGGAAAATATCACCTGAGCATCTCTATGTAAAAAAGGAAGATATTTTACCTCACAATCTTCAAAGTTCTGTGTAAAAAGTTATACTCAGCTGCTGCCCAGCTGCAAGTAAAAAAATAATAATGAAGAAATGAACAGCAGCCAATCAGCATCAACAGTGCTGAGGTCATGAACTCTTTTACTGTGATCTCATGAGATTTCACTTAACTCTCAAGAGATTTCATAGTAAACTTCCTTAAACTTAATAGGGAAATAACATGAGAGTGCACATAAGGTCACTCCATTATCTGTCCCAGGACAGACATACTGATTTGCTGCTTAGAAGTCCTTTACAATGGGATGTGGCTACTGAGGAACTTTTGAGGTAAAATATCTTTCTTTTTTACATAGAGATGTTCAGGTGATATTTTCTAGTCAGCTTTTTACAGCTATACTGCATCACTTTCAAGTGTTTCAACATTTGGGTATCATGGCCCTTTAAAGGGACAATGTACAATGCAAGCAGCTGTAAAAGTTATTTTTATTCAAAAATGCTATTAACACCCTTTTAGATGGGTTGTCTCTCTCACCGTCCCATTGGGCTAATATGTTTAGCTTATTTGTGTTTACATAGCTTTTCCATAGTAAATACTGCAGTATTGAAATATTTGGTATAGGTGGCAGTTTACATAGACAAAAAACAGGAATTTCAAATGACAAAATAAAGGTAAGGAGTTATTTATTAAATAATTTAATACAGTCACACAGCTAAAATGGGTGAATGGAAACACATTAAATGGGTCAATTGTTTTCATTCTAATATTACGTCTCTTAAAGTGTGTGTCATTAAAGAGACATTAAACCCCATATTTTTCTTTCATGATTCAGATAGAGAATACCATTTTAAACAACATCCCAATGTACTTCTATTATTTAATTTGCTTCATTATTTAGATATCTTTTGTTGAAGAAATAGCAATGCACATGAGTGAGCCAATAACATGAGGCATCTATGTGTAGCCACCAATCAGCAGCTGCTGAGCCTATCTAGATGTGCTTTTCAGCAAAGGATATCAAGAGGATTAAGCAAATTAAATAATAGAAGTAAATTAGAAAGTTGTTTAAAATTGCATACTTTTTCCAAATCATGAAAGAAAATTTTGGGTTTCATGCCCCTTTAATGCTTTTAGTCAAATTTGAAATTAACTACTGGGTATTTCAAATTTGAATTTGATCCCTCTTTAAGCCTGAAAATCCCCATTTAGGGCTAGATTATGCATGGAGCGCTAACTATGGCACGCAAGTGATATCTGTTTTTTTCTCTCCATCTTTTTGCACGGAAATAGCATGCTTATTAAAGTGAATGTAAATTTTGATGCTAAAATGCCCGGTTTTAAAAAATTTGTTTTAAAACAGGGGCACTTTAATTCATCAAAATTTACATTTCACTCCTGTTGTGAAAAAATACTTACCTTTTAAACTTGACAGTAGCTCCAGCTTCCTCTGGTCATCGCAAGCCATTTCTGATGTCAGAAATGATGGATAGGTCATCCTCCAATCACAGCTTCCCCCCCTGAGGAATCAGTGTCTGATTCAACGCTGTGATTGGAGGAAGCCGGATTCCTTATTTTAGACCCAGGAAGAGGCTTTGCAACGGGTGGAGGAAGCTGGAGCTGCTGTGAAGATTAAAAGGTACGGGTTTTTTTCACAACAGAAGTGAAATGTAAATTTTGATGAATTAAAGTGCCCCTGTTTCTAATCAAATTTTTATAAACCGGGTACTTTAGCATCAAAATTTACATTCACTTTAAGAGTTGAAAGTAAATGCATTCGCTCAAGTGCAATCAAATTTAATACGCCTAAAGGGTAGGGGAAGAAAAAAGTTGCATAAAAAAACAACATAAATAAATTTTAAAAGTACAGTTACACTCATATAAATACTGATAAAAAGTATTTAAAAAAATAAAAAAGTTATAAGGGCTCAAAGATAAATGATATAAGGTGTTTGAAGAAAAAAAAAAGCTGTAAAGGGCTTTAACATATATATGTATAAAACATAATTTATGCTTACCTGATAAATTTATTTCTCTTGTAGTGTATCCAGTCCACGGATCATCCATTACTTATGGGATATTAACTCCTCCCCATCAGGAAGTGCAAGAGGATTCACCCAGCAGAGCTGCTATATAGCTCCTCCCCTAACTGCCATTACCAGTCATTCGACCGAAAACATGCAGAGAAAGGAAAACCATAGGGTGAAGTGGTGACTGTAGTTTAATGGAAAAATTACCTGCCTTAAAGTGACAGGGCGGGCCGTGGACTGGATACACTACAAGAGAAATAAATTTATCAGGTAAGCATAAATTATGTTTTCTCTTGTTAAGTGTATCCAGTCCACGGATCATCCATTACTTATGGGATACCAATACCAAAGCTAAAGTACACGGATGACGGGAGGGACAGGCAGGCTCTTTATACGGAAGGAACCACTGCCTGAAGAACCTTTCTCCCAAAAACAGCCTCCGAAGAAGCAAAAGTGTCAAATTTGTAAAATTTGGAAAAAGTATGAAGAGAAGACCAAGTTGCAGCCTTGCAAATCTGTTCAACAGAAGCCTCATTCTTAAAGGCCCAAGTGGAAGCCACAGCTCTAGTAGAATGTGCTGTAATTCTTTCAGGAGGCTGCTGTCCAGCAGTCTCATAGGCTAACCGTATTATGCTACAAAGCCAAAAGGAGAGAGAGGTAGCCGAAGCTTTTTGACCTCTCCTCTAACCAGAATAAACGACAAACAGGGAAGACGTTTGTCGAAAATCCTTAGTTGCCTGTAGATAAAATTTCAGGGCACGGACTACATCTAGATTGTGTAGCAGACGTTCATTTTTCCAAAAAGAATTATTAGGACACAAAGATGGAACCACAATCTCTTGATTGATATTCCTGTTAGTGACCACCTTAGGTAGGAACCCAGGTTTAGTACGCAGAACTACCTTGCCTGAATGAAAAATCAGATAAGGAGAATCACAATGTAAGGCAGATAACTCAGAGACTCTTCGAGCCGAGGAAATCGCCATTAAAAACAGAACTTTCCAAGATAACAACTTGATATCAATGGAATGAAGGGGTTCAAACGGAACCCCCTGTAAAACATTAAGAACTAAGTTCAAACTCCATGGTGGAGCAACAGTTTTAAACACAGGCTTGATCCTAGCTAAAGCCTGACAAAAAGCTTGAACGTCCGGAACTTCTGACAGACGTTTGTGTAAAAGAATGGACAGAGCTGAAATCTGTCCCTTTAAGGAACTAGCGGATAAACCCTTTTCTAAACCTTCTTGTAGAAAAGACAATATCCTCGGAATCCTAACCTTACTCCATGAGTAACTCTTGGATTCGCACCAATATAAGTATTTGCGCCATATCTTATGGTAAATCTTTCTGGTAACAGGCTTCCTAGCCTGTATTAAGGTATCAATAACTGACTCAGAAAAACCACGTTTTGATAAAATCAAGCGTTCAATTTCCAAGCAGTCAGCTTCAGAGAAATTAGATTTTGATGTTTGAAGGGACCCTGGATCAGAAGGTCCTGTTTCAGAGGTAGCGACCAAGGTGGACAGGATGACATGTCCACTAGATCTGCATACCAAGTCCTGCGTGGCCATGCAGGCGCTATTAGAATCACTGATGCTCTCTCCTGTTTGATTCTGGCAATCAATCGAGGAAGCATCGGGAAGGGTGGACACACATAAGCCATCCCGAAGGTCCAAGGTGCTGTCAAAGCATCTATCAGAACCGCTCCCGGATCCCTGGATCTGGACCCGTAACGAGGAAGCTTGGCGTTCTGTCGAGACGCCATGAGATCTATCTCTGGTTTGCCCCAACGTCGAAGTATTTGGGCAAAGACCTCCGGATGAAGTTCCCACTCCCCCGGATGAAAAGTCTGACGACTTAAGAAATCCGCCTCCCAGTTCTCCACTCCCGGGATGTGGATTGCTGACAGGTGGCAAGAGTGAGACTCTGCCCAGCGAATTATCTTTGATACTTCCATCATTGCTAGGGAGCTTCTTGTCCCTCCCTGATGGTTGATGTAAGCTACAGTCGTGATGTTGTCCGACTGAAACCTGATGAACCCCCGAGTTGTTAACTGGGGCCAAGCCAGAAGGGCATTGAGAACTGCTCTCAATTCCAGAATGTTTATTGGTAGGAGACTCTCCTCCTGATTCCATTGTCCCTGAGCCTTCAGAGAATTCCAGACAGCGCCCCAACCTAGTAGGCTGGCGTCTGTTGTTACAATTGTCCAGTCCGGCCTGCTGAATGGCATCCCCCTGGACAGATGTGGCCGAGAAAGCCACCATAGAAGAGAATTTCTGGTCTCTTGATCCAGATTCAGAGTAGGGGACAAGTCTGAGTAATCCCCATTCCACTGACTTAGCATGCACAATTGCAGCGGTCTGAGATGTAGGCGTGCAAAGGGTACTATGTCCATTGCTGCTACCATTAAGCCGATCACCTCCATGCATTGAGCTACTGACGGGTGTTGAATGGAATGAAGGACACGGCATGCATTTTGAGCTTTGTTAACCTGTCTTCTGTCAGGTAAATCTTCATTTCTACAGAATCTATAAGAGTCCCCAAGAAGGGAACTCTTGTGAGTGGAAAGAGAGAACTCTTCTTTTCGTTCACCTTCCATCCATGCGACCTTAGAAATGCCAGTACTAACTCTGTATGAGACTTGGCAGTTTGAAAGCTTGAAGCTTGTATCAGAATGTCGTCTAGGTACGGAGCTACCGCAATTCCTCGCGGTCTTAGTACCGCCAGAAGAGCACCCAGAACCTTTGTGAAGATTCTCGGAGCCGTAGCCAATCCGAATGGAAGAGCTACAAACTGGTAATGCCTGTCTAGAAAGGCAAACCTTAGATACCGGTAATGATCTTTGTGAATCGGTATGTGAAGGTAAGCATCCTTTAAATCCACTGTGGTCATGTACTGACCCTTTTGGATCATGGGTAAAATTGTCCGAATAGTTTCCATTTTGAACGATGGAACTCTTAGGAATTTGTTTAGGATCTTTAAATCCAAGATTGGCCTGAAAGTTCCCTCTTTTTTGGGAACCACAAACAGATTTGAGTAAAACCCTTGTCCTTGTTCTGACCACGGAACCGGATGGATCACTCCCATTAATAAAAGATCTTGTACGCAGCGTAGAAACGCCTCTTTCTTTATTTGGTTTGTTGACAACCTTGACAGATGAAATCTCCCTCTTGGGGGAGAGAATTTGAAGTCTAGAAGGTATCCCTGAGATATGATCTCTAACGCCCAGGGATCCTGGACATCTCTTGCCCAAGCCTGGGCGAAGAGAGAAAGTCTGCCCCCCACTAGATCCGTTCCCGGATCGGGGGCCCTCGATTCATGCTGTCTTAGGGGCAGCAGCAGGTTTCCTGGCCTGCTTGCCCTTGTTCCAGGACTGGTTAGGTCTCCAGCCTTGTCTGTAGCGAGCAACAGCTCCTTCCTGTTTTGGTGCAGAGGAAGTTGATGCTGCTCCTGCTTTGAAATTACGAAAGGAACGAAAATTAGACTGTCTAGCCTTAGGTTTGGCTCTGTCTTGAGGCAGGGCATGGCCTTTACCTCCTGTAATGTCAGCGATAATTTCTTTCAACCCGGGCCCGAATAAGGTCTGCCCTTTGAAAGGTATATTAAGCAATTTAGATTTAGAAGTAACGTCAGCTGACCAGGATTTTAGCCACAGTGCTCTGCGTGCCTGAATGGCGAATCCGGAATTCTTAGCAGTAAGTTTAGTTAAATGTACTACGGCATCTGAAATAAATGAGTTAGCTAACTTAAGGGCTTTAAGCTTGTGTGTAATCTCATCTAATGGAGCTGATTCAAGTGTCTCTTCCAGAGACTCAAACCAAAATGCTGCTGCAGCCGTGACAGGCGCAATGCATGCAAGAGGTTGCAATATAAAACCTTGTTGAACAAACATTTTCTTAAGGTAACCCTCTAACTTTTTATCCATTGGATCTGAAAAGGCACAGCTATCCTCCACCGGGATAGTGGTACGCTTAGCTAAAGTAGAAACTGCTCCCTCCCCCTTAGGGACCGTTTGCCATAAGTCCCGTGTGGTGGCGTCTATTGGAAACATCTTTCTAAATATCGGAGGGGGTGAGAACGGCACACCGGGTCTATCCCACTCCTTAGTAACAATTTCAGTAAGTCTCTTAGGTATAGGAAAAACGTCAGTACTCGCCGGTACCGCAAAATATTTATCCAACCTACACATTTTCTCTGGTATTGCAACTGTGTTACAATCATTCAGAGCCGCTAACACCTCCCCTAGTAATACACGGAGGTTTTCCAGCTTAAATTTAAAATTTGAAATATCTGAATCCAGTTTGTTTGGATCAGAACCGTCACCCGCAGAATGAAGCTCTCCGTCCTCATGTTCTGCAAATTGTGACGCAGTGTCTGACATGGCCCTAATATTATCAGCGCACTCTGTTCTCACCCCAGAGTGATCACGCTTACCTCTTAGTTCTGGTAATTTAGCCAAAACTTCAGTCATAACAGTAGCCATATCCTGTAATGTGATTTGTAATGGCCGCCCAGATGTACTCGGCGCTACAATATCACGCACCTCCCGAGCGGGAGATGCAGGTACTGACACGTGAGGCGAGTTAGTCGGCATAACTCTCCCCTCGTTGTTTGGTGAAATATGTTCAATTTGTACAGATTGACTTTTATTTAAAGTAGCATCAATACAGTTAGTACATAAATTTCTATTGGGCTCCACTTTGGCTTTAGCACATATAGCACAGATATCTTCCTCTGAATCAGACATGTTTAACACACTAGCAAATAAACTAGCAACTTGGAAATACTTTTCAAGTAATTTACTATAATATGAAAACGTACTGTGCCAATAAGAAGCACAGAAAAAGTTATGACAGTTGAAAATTAATAAACTGAAAAGTTATAGCATCAAATCTTTGTAAAAAAACACAATTTTAGCAAAGGATTGCTCCCATTAGCAAAGGATAACTAACCCTGATAGCAGAAAAAAAAAATAAATAAATACAGAAATAAACGTTTTTTTTTATCACAGTCAACTACAATCTCACAGCTCTGCTGTGAGTGATTACCTCCCTCAAAACAAGTTTTGAAGACCCCTGAGTTCTGTAGAGATGAACCGGATCATGCAGGGAAGACAATAAACTTCTGACTGAATTTTTTGATGCGTAGCAAAAGCGCCAAAAAAGGCCCCTCCCCCTCACACATAACAGTGAGAGAGATCAGTAAACTGTCATAAATTAAATAAAACGACTGCCAAGTGGAAAAAAATAGTGCCCAAAACATTTTTTCACCCAGTACCTCAGAAAATTAAACGATTTTACATGCCAGCAAAAAACGTTTAACATTAATAAATTGAGTGTTATTAAAAAGCCTGTTGCTAGTCCCTGCAAATTAGGCTAAAGTTTTATGCATACAGTATAATTCCAGTGAAGTGCCATTCCCCAGAATACTGAAGTGTAAAATATACATACATGACAGCCTGATACCAGTTGCTGCTACTGCATTTAAGGCTGAGTTTACATTATATCGGTATGGCAGAATTTTCTCATCAATTCCATTGTCAGAAAATAATAAGCTGCTACATACCTCTTTGCAGATTAATCTGCCCGCTGTCCCCTGATCTGAAGTTTACCTCTCCTCAGATGGCCGAGAAACAGCAATATGATCTTAACTACTCCGGCTAAAATCATAGAAAAACTCAGGTAGATTCTTCTTCAAATTCTACCAGAGAAGGAATAACACACTCCGGTGCTATTATAAAATAACAAACTTTTGATTGAAGGTATGAAACTAAGTATAATCACCACAGTCCTCTCACACATCCTATCTATTCGTTGGGTGCAAGAGAATGACTGGTAATGGCAGTTAGGGGAGGAGCTATATAGCAGCTCTGCTGGGTGAATCCTCTTGCACTTCCTGTTGGGGAGGAGTTAATATCCCATAAGTAATGGATGATCCGTGGACTGGATACACTTAACAAGAGAAATACACATTTAAATATGTGTCTGAATGCATTTTTGTGTGTATATATATATATATATATATATATATATATATATATATATATATGTGTGTGTGTGTGTGCAGATGTATTTATTTGTGTATATATGTGTATGATCTGTATTTGTTTTTATAGATTTATGTATGGAATATGGGTGATATACATTTTGGTGCCACTAGAGGTCGCTAATAGAAAGAGAAAATATTTTTCTGTGATACTTGGACAGGTATGAGTTAACCTAATTAATACTATGAGCTGAAACCTGATTGGCCCTGATACCCTTTTTAAATGTGTGTTTTAATGTTTTTAAACTATGCATGATTAAGGACCATATAGGTCCGAAACATCGCTATTTTATGGTTGTGATATCCCAAATAAAGAAATAATTCACCTTTAAGAATATCGTTGTGCTGTGGTGCTGTTACATTCTATGCATGGACTGTACATATTGGGGATTTGCTGATACTCCATTGTGACAAGCACAAAGCCAGGTTAAACGTTTATGAACATAGTGCTGGACTCTATTAATTTATTTTGTATATATGTGTATACACACACACATACATATATATGTGTGTGTTCATTGGAGTCCTTTGCAGTCAAACAGGAAAAATCTTTTTTTTTTTTATTTATTTTGTTTAAATTTTCAAAAGAGCTTTATTATGATATAATAAGGTTTCACAACAAAATTGAAAACAAAATGGCATCTATCATTGACATATAAATGTTCGATATAGAAAACAACTTGTATATTATTTGTTAACAATTGCTGTTCATATATTAGTGTACGAGTATAAGTATGAATCTGAATATTAGACAATGATTTATTTTATTTTTATTTATTTTTTAAAAACCCTTTTTTTTTTTTTGCCATACCCCATTTGGTACTTTGTTGACCTCTTTTGGGTCCTGTAACTATATATAATAATGATGATTTTGGGGTTATTTTATATATACCTTATAAAAGATAACACTAAACACAAAGAACAAGTAGCACAAAAATCTACACTGGAACAACATATAGTAATATGAAAATTTCACCCATGTGCCACCTTATACATATAAGAGTTCTGTCGTATAGTAACTCTGCACACACATAGAAAGAAGATATATTATAGTAGGTTTTCCCCAATGGTATAGCAGCCTCAACTATGTGACGTTTAGTTATAGTTTCAGACATTATAAGGTGACCGGTATATCTGCTACCAATGCAATATCTCTAGCATATCAGTAAGGGAAAGGTTATACATTTACATGTACTAGCTTATACAGTCTTTTTATTCCCTATAAACCCATTCCATTAATGGTCTTATCTTGCTGTTTTCCTCAGCAGCTCCGGCCGCGAGCCGCCCAAGGGTAGTCAATTACTGAAAATGGGATCAGATGGAATGATCATGTTGTATTGTCCAACACTTCAAAACATAATGTCACAAGTAACAAAATGAGAATATATAAACTAAACTGCCTTAATTAAAGATTAAACACCAAACAGAATTATATTTTATGGTAAACTAACAATTTTCAGTCCCTAACAGCGTCTATTCAGAGTATGCGGTGAAATTAACTGAGAGATCATTCGTAATTTCTCGACCCCCTGTGTCCATTGGTACATGAGAGCTGCATACGGCAGAAATCAATGCGACATCGCCAGAAAACCTGCCAGGATCAAACATAAGTCTTACAGGGTCAATGTTTGCAATTGTATAAGGCAAGCTTGTATATGTTGTGGGCCATGTAATGCCGGTCAACTTGCCTGAGTCCTAGAACTTTACAGTAAACGCTCATCAGAGAACTACTGCCAAAAGGCTTGGCAGATTTTCGCATACCTCTTTCTAGGAGCCCACCCCCCGAACCCCTTTGGAGGCATGCCTTTTGCCAAAGAGTTGTCTGCATGGGCAAATTGTAGCTGTATTCCGGTAGGCTCTTTCAGTATTGAAGTCGTCTGTTTATTACCTCTCATTAAATGTGTTGTATGGGGTCTGGTTTGATTGCATGATCCAGATGGAGATCCTGGGGAAAATCCCATAGGTGCGTGTGGTACCCGATTCTGCATTTCAGCAGAAATAGGCGACATGGATCTCTGTAATGCATTAACTATTGTCGCCATCTTCCCTGTTGTTTTGACATCTTCTTGGGTGTTAACGGCTGAGGTTTTCTTAGCGGATACTTGCAGGTTGTCGATTGCACTTATCTTATGTATCAGGAATTCATAAGGAGCTCTTTCAATCAATGATTCTATGAGCCTTTTAAGTTTTAGGTATTGCAGGCTAAGGTGTGTTGATGCTTCTCCATTTTCTATGGCAGCCATTTTACTTTGGATTCGTTCACCTCTTGATAGTTCTGCGTACTCAGAGAATATTGTCTGACTGAAGCTTAAAGATTCTTACTTTCCATATGTACAGCAGCTATAAGGATGTCGGCACAAAGGTGTTATAATAATCAGTGTAGATGAGTACCCTCAGATCAACTGATTATTAAGTGATCAGCAGGAGCTCAGGAAAAGTGCGACCATGCAAGATCGTGGTTCGGACACACCCCCGAAAAATCATTTTTATTCAATATTAATATTTAATAATGGTTTTAACTATGTATTTACTGTAAATATTTCACATTCCAATTTTCTTCACATAGGGGAATATGTTCTAAATATTTTTAAATAGATATTCCTATTTATATCATTACATCTATCTATCTATAAATCTATATAGGTATAGATAAATATTTTACATTCCAATGTTCTAAGTATTTATAAACAGATATTCCTATATATATATATATATATATATATATATATATATATATATATATATATATATATATATATATATATATATACAGTATATATCTGTATATATCTATACCTATATATATTCATCTATAAATATATGTGACAAACCGCCTGGTTACCCTGCCGGGGTACCTCCACCAAACGCTGCCTCTGGCTCTCTAAACTGCTCCAGCAGATAGATAGCTGACACCAGCCCTTTACCCAAAACAAGAAACAGGACTCCAGTTCAGGTAAAACCAAAACTCATTCAAGGGAACAATGGGAATAAATAATAATTAACAATAATCAATAATGATGACAGTACACAATACAGACAGATAACACTCAGCCTGTCTCTGGGCATGTCGGCTTAGTGGCACCTTATAGTCTGGATACATGTTTCCCTGATAAAGTAGTTCGGGAGGTGGCTGAAAACCAGCTCCACAAGCCTGGCTATGGGTGGGCCAAACTTCTGCCCTGAACAAATAATGTTTCCAGGGGAACCGAGCACCCTGGGGATCCTGAGAGTCCTATTGCTGGCACAAATGGGCTGACTGTGGTGGAAAGCTGCACCTTTCCCTGGTAACTGGCATAGAGAATAAAACATCCAGAAATAGTTCCAAGAGGCCGGTTACCTGGGCTGCGCCGTAGCCGTATCTCTTCGGCAGTCACTCCCAGCCAGGAAGAGGGTTTTCAGTCCTGGCTCCCCTTTGTGCCCTAACCCAGCAAATAGGGTAAAATCCATTGTTTCTTCCCCAGGCCATAGTCAGTGGGCAGGAGGATAGCCCACAGCCCCCTCCAGAAGCCCCCGTGACAGTAGGGTTCGTCACAATATATATATTACCAAAAAAGCATTAGATATACTGTATATAGAAATATTTATTTAAGAATAAACAGAACATATTCTGCTATGTGAAGAACATTAGAATGTGAAATATTCATATTTCATGACAGGTTTGCCGCTCTTGAATAAACGGGGTCGAATTAGCGCACAAATATGGGTGTTTTTTTCCAGTTTCTTGCTCCATTGAAGTCTATGGGAGAATGCAAGGTCATCATATTTGAAGTTCAACTTTTTGAAATCATCAGGATTTCGCTAGTCCGCTAGCTTTTTACTTTCAACTTGTAATACGAGTGCAACCCAACGCACACAAGTGGCCTCCATCAAGTGAAGTTAACGCGCAAGCAAAACATTTCACTTCACTCATAATCTAGCCCTTAATGTGAGAAATTGATACTAAAAATGTTGTTTCTATTACACAGCTATATATTTTTTTATTAATACATATGAATTAATTATTTATATATATAAAATAAACAGAATAAGCCAATAACATAACATTATTTTGCCAGTCATTTATCAGCCAAAAAATGTCATGAAGCACAATTTATATTTTAAAGGAAATAAATGCCAAGAAATGGTAGCAACACATACTTGTAAAGCAATGCAATGGGGCCCATTTATCAAGCGGATTATCTGGCGAGCCTGCAGGAGGGCCTGCAGGCTCGCCAGAAACAGCAGTTATGAAGCAGCGGTCTGAAGGCCGCTGCTCCATATCCCTGTCTGCCTGCTCTGAGCAGGCGGACAAACATCGCTGAAAATCAACCCGATCGAGTACAATTGGGTTGATTGACACCTCCCTGCTGGCGGTGGATTGGCCGCGATTCTGCCGAGGGTGGCGTCGCACCAGCAGCTCACAATATTGATCTCCGCATTCAGCAAGGTCTGGCGGATCGGATCCGCACTGTCAGATAAATATCCCCCAATGTATCTAATTTATTGCAAAATGCTTCTTGAAATTCAGTTATGCTTTTCATATTCCACTTTTAAACCCATTTAATTTAAAGGGACACTGTACCCAAATTTTTTCTTTTGTGATTCAGATAGAGCATGCAATTTTAAGCAACTTTCTAATGTACTCAAATTATCAAATTTTCTTCATGCTCTTGGTATGTTTATTTGAAAAGCAAGAATGTAAGTTTAGATGCCGGCCCATTTTTGGTGAACAACCTGGGTTGTCCTTGCTGATTGGACAGCACCAATAAACAAATGCTGTCCATGGTTCTGAACCACAAATTTGCTGGCTCCTTAGCTTAGATGCCTTCTTTTTCAAATAAAGATATCAAGAGAACAAAGAAAAATTGATAACAGAAGTAAATTAGAAAGTTGCTTAAAATTGCATGCTCTTTCCGAATCATGAAAGAAAAAAATTTAGGTTCAGTGTCCCTTTAATTCTAATGTAAAATGTAATTTCAAGACATTTTCTAATACTTTTGAAATTGTTTGATTTACACATTACATTCAGCACACCTTGATTTTTTTATTTCAATTAATTATTTAAAAAAATAATAACATATTATCTTGAAGCACATTCTGTTATCAAATGCACCCTTTTCAGTATGACAAATGGCTTTAAATTTGTTTAGTGAAGAATTCTGCATTAGTGAGTAATATAAGAAAAGTATACATCTCATTACAAACAGACACAAACATAAAGAATGAAAAAAGGTTAATAAAAAAAGGCTCACAACAATGTGTAAGAATTCTAGCATTACATTTGATGGGCATAAAAGAAGGATTTTGAACACATGCTCGAATGAAGCAATGGAAAAAAATATAACAATGAATCAACTGCCTTGTTAAATAAAAAGTGTACTGTTACAACTTAGAAGGTCATTTTTTACACACACCACTGATGATGCTGGGGAAACATTTGCCAGCCAGTGAATAACTTTGAACCTAGCAGGAACCATTATAAGTATAGTGTGCCAGTTACCAATCTGCCAATAGCGTATGCAGTGCCCTAGTAATGAACTCTGCATGACCAAATGCTGGGAATATCCCAATTCTCCGCCCACCTCAGCTGTGCCGTTATTCATAAGACAACCAAATTCTGTCATTTTGTAGAAATGCCTTGCAATCTGCAAGCAATGCATCACAGAAGTTCATAGGAGACATTGCTAGAAATGTTTTGACCTACCCTCCGGTATCCATTATGGATAATCACAGCCAATTTTCTATTTGACATTGATGCAGCGAGAGCTTCCAGGAAAAAGCCATCTTAAGGACTTTAGATTGTAAGCCCAGACAGTGTTATTTCTTTTTTTGAAAGACTCAGCAATCTCACTTCTAATGAAGAGAGAGACAGAAAAAAAAAAAAAAGTACAATGCACACAAAAGTCCCATTTATTTTAAAATGTCACCAGCAGAATGGGTTTCAGGTATCATTCATAAAACAGTTTCTAAACAAGCAAAAAGAGACTGAACAAAAGCAGGAATAAAATGGTTAAAGGGACACTAAACCCAAGATTCAGGTAGAGCATGCAATTTAAGAAACTTTCTAATTTACTCCTATTATCAATTTTTCTTCGTTCTCTTGCTTTCTTTATTTGAAAAAGAAGGCATCTAAGCTCAGGAGCCAGCCAATTTTTGGTTCAGGACACTGGACAGCACTTGTTTATTGGTGCTGTCCAATCAGCAAGGACAACCCAGGTTGTGAACCAAAAATGGGCCGGTTTCTAAACTTACATTCTTGCTTTTCAAATAAAGATAGCAAGAGAATGAAGAACAATTGATAATAGGAGTAAATTAGAAAGTTGCATAAAATTGCATGCTCTATCTGAATCAGGAAAGAAACAAACATGGGGTTCAGTGTCCCTTTAATATTTTCAAAACTGTTTCCTGGGTGCTGCTGAATTTTCCAGAAAGTGGAACTGAACAATAATATAATTGTTTTATAAATAATGAAATAAGGATTTATACATAATTTTCTGATATAGAATCCTTATATGGTGTGATTAAAAGGACATTAACCACATTGGCCTAGATTGCAAGTGGCAAGTTAATGTTAGCATTAAGAAATAAGATAATGAAATGTTGCAATCATGCTAAATAGCACACATTTTACAAGTTGAAAGTAAATATTTGTGCTCAACAGATTAGCACACATGAAGACCGATCATAAAGTGTGAGGGTTAAAAAAAATTGCACAAAACTAATCACAAACACATTAAAATAAAATATTACACATATATACACCATCTGATAAACCCCCCACCCCCATAAAAATATTAATAAAAATGTATTTTAAGGGTTGACAAGGTATTTGACTGGGAAGGGCTATAATGTGTGTGTATGTGTTATATATATATATATATATATATATATATAAATAAATATATATATATAAATAAAATAACAAAAAAATAATCATATATATATATATATATATATATATATATATATTAGGGTTACACCGATACCGATACTAGTACTTTTACTCGTGCAAATGCACCGATCCTTAAACCGATACCTCCACTTCCTACCCATATGCTACCTTGTGGCGTTTTTTCAAACTGCATGTTCCCATTTCATTTTAAACTGGAGTGGAGACTAAACTAAAAATCGTTAATTACTGTTCTGCCAATACAAATTGCTGTTATTTGTATTATTGTAGGAGAGATCACTGTACCTCGTTCAGACAAACCCCTGAAGTAGTTAATAAACAGATTTCCAGCTCTGGCTAAAATGGCCCAAAAATATCTTTCTGCCTCATGCAGTAGTGTGGAAAGTGAAAGACTGTTCGAACCTCCATACAAATGTCAGATTGATGTTATATAACAGCCCTACAACCCAATTGCATCACCCCTTTAAATGTAATATTTTATTGTAATATTTTTTATTTATAAACATGTTCAGTGAACTTTGTGACAAAACTTTTATTATTTCATAATGTCTTTTGAATTACAGTCCTTTATAATTATAAAGAAATAATCTTAAATAATTAGTCTGTATTGTGCTTGGTAAACTGTCACATGACATTAAAAAATAAGTATCGGTAATTGGTATCGGCGAGTGTTTGAAAACAAGTATCGGTACTTGTACTCGGTCTTAAAAAAATGGTATCGGTGCAACCCTAATATATATATACACACACAGAAGGATATCATTAAAAATAAAAATAAAATTTTCTTCTATGTGAAGAACATTGGAATGTAAAGTATTCATAACTACCTTCGACTTTAGCACTGTTAGTCTAATGTGTTGTCGGGTGTTAGCATGTGATAGATAAGTGTTAGATTTTGCTTTGAACAGCATGCCCCATTGAAGTCTATGGGAGAAGATGTTAGTATCCTCACGATATCTAAAGTTCTGAGGTTAGCGTGCATCAGACTTTCACTTGCACGCTAACTTTTTGTTTTAAACTTGTAATACATGCACTAACCTGAACGAGTTAAAAAACTAAATACTGAATTGCAAAATAATATTTTAAAAGCATTTACCAGTGTCATTTTGTTTGCTATAAATGTGCAATCAGATTTAGGGAAATGGAAAAAAAAATAACTTTCTGCTAAACAATTGGCTCTTCCCAGGAACCTTGTGTGTCTGGGATTGCGGGGAGTGGACAGAATCTGCTGCCGCCAGACTGCAGTTATCATTGCACAAGCAAATGCTTGAGCAGTGCCCCCTGCTCTTGTGTGAGAGCAGAGCTTGTCAATTATCCTGATCTGATTTTGCTGGGATGATTTTACTCTGCCAGTCTTGCGGTTATGGAGAGGTAATGTAGCAGTGGGCTTAAGACTGCACCTACTTTACTAGCGTTTTGAAGCCACTTGAAATGCTTTTGCCCCAAAACTACATCTGCAGCTTTATATATGGGGCCCTATATATATATCAACAAGTAAGTCCTGAATTGCAAAATATCTAAATGCAGTATAAATGTATTAAAATCAGTGTAGGGGGGGGTTTGTGTTGAAGGCACCATTTCCCAAACCACTTCCATTTCAAATTTTCTTTTCTTGCATCTTGAAGTAGCATTGACCATGTCCATTTTTGCACAAAAGCAAGAGGAGATTAATGTATAAAACATATGTGTATTATGATTTCATTTTTTTATTATACATAAGTGTGGGTTTTAGTCATGCTGGCTTTTATTTTTTTTTATTGTATAACTTCTGTGTAATGAATATACAGGGGTTTATTGGTTTGTAATACACTTTATGGGTTTGATCTTAACAGATCTTGTAACACAATATTTAAACTTCAAAACGTATTTTCATGTCAGATTGCAAAAGAGTAAGCACATCTGACTTCTCTTGATTGAGCTGTTAGTTTAGAGAGACTGTAATCACTTCAAAATCAGAAGACATTTCTGTTGTTTTGCTATAGAATAACATTTGCCAAGTCAAAATATTTTTTAAAACAATTTTATTTTTTTGTTTGCAGCAATTGTTTTTCCTTTGCCAAGCTCCCTAACATTTGCCTTATTGTTTAGAGATAATCTGGCTCGAGTATGAAGCTGACAAGGCTGGCCACGGTTGTAATTTATTTAGCGTGCATTGTTTTGTGCTGTTAAAGCCAATTAGGGAGATATATGTAGCAAGTTTAGCCTAGAGAAGTCAGCAGGGTGCATTTCATTTTTTTAAAATTAGAAAGTCCACAATTTTCTAATATTATGTGAAAATGGGCAAAATAAAAAATTAAATTATATTTAAATATATTTTTCATGCACATAACTAAACATTTTTAATAAAAATCTCAAGGTGCGTACTGTCTCTTTAAATTTCCCTAATAACCTGGTGAAAACATATTGGGATAAAATTATTAAAAAACAGGAAATTATAATGCAAATGCAAATATTTAAGTGTTTAAGTATGGAAACTAAGAGAAATTCATGGTTTGGACATTGTGGTTAAAGGAAATTTGAAACCTATAACCCAAACACATACATGGATGTTTGCAGAACATTTTTATATATGCATCTTTTATATCTATTTAAAAATACAAAAGTATTTTGAAAGTATTTAAAGGTGTTATGGCCAGTATGCTTATCTCAGCTTTCTTGATTGATGCCAGTTAAGGTTAACCATAAAAATAATTTTTAATTGTTAATTTTTGTAGTATGTAGCCAGGTCAGGCAAGTGCATTTTTTGTGGTATTTTACAGCAAATCAGGAAACATAAATAATAGGAGTATATTGCAATGTTGTTTTATTTTTCTTAACATGTTATAGGAGAGTATGGCTCAGGACCTGCAGAGTGCTGCTGTTCCAGAGCAGTAACTGACGTTAATCCAAACAGCAGCGCTAGTTGCCCTAACCAGCTGTATAACTTGCTCTGTTTATTTGATCAGTATCAGTTTCTGCTGACCCCAAAAGCACCTTTGCAAGGGTTAAACACATAGCTTTGTCACATCTCTAGGGATTAAATGACAAGCTCTAATTAATTAGAGTATTTTATTTCATTACTATAATGGCCCTTTAAAGGGATAGTCTAGTCAAAATTAAACTTTCATTATTCAGATAGAGCATGCAATTTTAAGCAACCTTCTTAAGCGGCTCATTTTTGGTTCAGCACCTGGTTAGTGCTTGCTGATTGGTGTCTGAATGTAGCCATTTATCAGCAAGTGCTACCCAGGTTCTGAACCAAAAATGGTCCGGCTTCTAAGCTTACATTCCTGCTTTTTCAAATAAAACATACCAAGAGAATGAAGAAAAATGGATAATAGGAGAAAATTAGAAAGTTGCTTAAAATTGCATGCACTATCTGAATCATGAAAGTTTATTTTTGACTAGACTATCCCATTAAGTAAAGAAGGCTTATGAGTGCCTTGCATTCACATTTATAAATGAAACCAGTTTTTGATGTGGTAATGCTGAATTTTGAATTTATTGTTGGAGTGAGGGCACATCCAATAACTTGCAGCAGGTGAGAAATAAATTAATCCTATTCTTACGTTTATATAGAGTGGATTAGTAGTATATTATATCTGCATGGTAGTGCAGCTGTCATTTTGGTTTGCTAAATGTTAAACCCTGTTTTTCAGGTGCTTGTAACTTTTAATTGCAAGAATGTGAGGAAGTCAGGCTACATACAAGCATACAATGCACTCAGTGCATATTAACGTACAACACACTGACTGTAATAAGACTCCTGTTTCTTAGGAGAGGCATTAGAGTTAGAGAAAGGTGTAGGAGCAGTGATAGCATGATGTAAGTGTGTAGGAGCCTCTTTGTTTTCTGAAAGGAAACTGAGGTAACTTGATGCTGTTCTGTAACAGTAATAGCTTACAAAGTAACTATTTGCAAACAAAATTTTTTAGATTTTAAGCAACTATTATAACAAATCTGATAAAGCCCCGGCCAGCCCTAAAGTGGGGAGGGGGGAAATGCGTAATCCTGGAAATTGTTTGGCACATGTGGTGGAGCGGTAATATGTGACGGAACTACCTTGCTTTTTCTCTGGATCAGTGGCCGCAATAAGTGAATTTAGAACCGGACAAGAAGTCACCTTAGAGAGATGGATCATCTGTTGGTGAGCAAGCATTATAAGGATCAGCTTTAAAGCGGGCAGTAGTTGCTTTGAAAAGGAAGCCATACTTTACCTGCTTCTGTGATTGAGGTTTGCGATAGCCCTGAAGAGTTTTGTGCTGTTTGCTTCCTACCCTCTGTAAGCACGCCTGAATATCCTGTATATAACGTTTTAAAACCGGAATCATAACCAACTTCTTTGTGTATTTCACTGTTAATAACTGTCCACAAGCCGGAAAGAGGATATATGTTTGGGAGCGTACTTTTGCACTCATGTGCTCCTATTAATTCTTAGGCATTTGTGGGTGCCACTGAAGAGTGTTTGCAAGGACATCTGTTTGCATACTAATGTATATGTTTTAATATGTTTTACAATTGTGGTGTATTTAAGTATGCTTAGCAGACAGATGAATTAAAACCTTTTTTATACTCTTGTGTGGTCTTGTTCACTTTTTAGCAGTTAAAGATTTTGTTGACTGCTCTTTTCTTTTTAATTTTTTATATATATTAGTGACTATCAGCACATTGTTACATATTTACTATTAGCCTGAGTAATAGTATGAGCTATCCTCAATAATTTATATTATAACAAGTGGTTATGTATCTTGATAACACATTCTAAAGATCATAATGCATTTTGTGTTTGTTTGAAAGGTTTTGTGTCATAACAGTCTTCCTGGGAAAAAAAATCTTCATAAATTAGTATTTGGTTGAACTAAGAACTTTGTCATTCATTGTAGATAAAGTGAGGAAAATATAATTTTCTAAAGAACTTTGACATAAGCGAAATACCGGAAAAGTTTGATACATAACGCGCACTACACAAGTACATCTCGTCACAAACACATCTCACAAACACATACATTTTTACAATAAAAGAAAAAAACCTAGAAAGTTTGGTGGTAAAAAACTTACATTAATGCCAGCATTTAAGTTTTCAAATCAAGCATTAAAAAAGCCTAAAAGTTCCAAATGAAACTCTCCATTTGAGACCAGGGTGTCAGAATCCAGCATACAATCCATTGAAATAAACATTACTCTTTGGATTTAAAGTGTAGCACAATTCAGTGCTCTTTATTATTTGCATATGTAAAGAATAAAGAGCACTGATTTTTGCTATCTATCTAGCTTGACACACACATATAAACAATTTATATAACCAAAAGTAAGTGGATACCTGACCTCCTATTTTACCATATATATGGCTTGATAGGTATTGCATTCCAAAAACCATGGGCATTAATATAAAGTCGCCCCCCCCCAACTTTGTGGTTATAACAGCCACCACTATATTTTGGAGAGTGTCTTTGGGAATTTGTGCCTATTCAGCCAAAAGATCATTTGTGAGGTCAGATAGTGATGTTGGACAAGAAGGTCTGGCTCACAATCACTGTTCCAATTCATCCCAAATGTGTTGAGTGGGGTTGAGGCCATGGTTCTGTGCAGGCCACTCCAGTTCCTCCACACCAAACTTGTCAAACCACGTCTTCATGGACCTCACAGGGGCACAGTCATGCTAGAACAGGAAAGGCCCTTCCCCAAACTGCTGCCATAAAGTTAGAAACACCGAATTTTCTTTGTATTCCAGACCTATTTTCCTCTTTCACCAAACATTACAGTTGACACTATGAAGGTAACATTCTCCTGGAACCTGCCATACCCAGATAGACTTGTGTATGGCTGCTTTGCCATGGAAACCCATTTCATAAAGTTTCCAATGCACCGTTCTTATACTGAAGTTGCTTCCAGAGGCAGTTTAGAAGTCTATAATGAGTAATGATAGCTGTTTTTTTGTGTTCTACGAGATTAATCCCTTTACAGCCCTGCTATGTAAGTTTGCAAGTTCTAACACTTTATGGTTGGGCTGTTGTTGCTCCTTGATGTTTCCACTTCACAATAATACCACAGTTGACCAGGCAGATTTAGTAGGGCAGAAATTTCACAAACTAGTTTGTGGCAAAAGTGGCATCATATGAGAGTGTCACATTTAAAGTCACTAAATTCTTCAGTGGGACTCATTGTTTGTCTGTAAGTGTTTGTCTATAAAGATGTTATGAACACATTAGTAGGTTGTCCACATACTTTAGGCCATGTAGTGTATCAGTGACGTGCACTCATTGGAGGCAGGTGAGGCAGTGCCGCACCTGCCATTTGGGCCAAAATAAAAACAAATAGAGATTTTTATTTAAAAAAAAAAAAAAGTGAAATTTTTTTTTTTTTTGACTTGTCAAAGTAATATTGCGCAATAGAGAGGCACTGGGTTCTGGTGTTTCTCTATTGCGCAATATTTCTAGTGTGTTTGATATCTAGCTGCTCTGCAGCATCACCCGGTGGTGATTTGCAGGAGCAGCGCGGCAGAGAAAATAACTATATGAGGCATCTCTCATGAGGCCTCGACTGTTTCCTGGGAGACCGGCTCACGCTCATCCAATCAACACTGGTTTTACTGTTGATTGACTCCCTGGCCCTGCTGCACTAGTACTGAGACGGAGGTTTTCTGCGCATGCGCAAGGGAAGAGCAGCGCGGCGGCGGGAACAACAGCCAGTCACAGAGTGCCACTCATTCCTGCTTGACACCTCTGAGCCAACAGCCAAGTAGCGAATAGTGGAGGACTCGGAGTAGGCTGCCCGATCTCTATAGACTCTCTGCTCTCTCCCACTGCAGACACCGCATATCGCAGCTGCTGCCCCTGCCTGACCGCGAGGACCTGTCGCTCAGCTCAGCCTGAGTGTCACCGCAGTACCGCACTCATCTGCTGAAGGAAGGAGCCAAAGTGGGGTCACACTGAGTCTGTCACACTCACACAAGTAAGTCATAAAGAATGACAGCCGTGTGTGATAGTGTGATGATCTCAGTAGCTAGTGTACTAGTACAGCCTGCTGCCTGTAATAATATTATATCATATAATATTATGTATATATATTTTTTATTGTGAGGCTTGGAGTTAACGTTGTATAACTTGTAAGTTGGAAACTTGTACTACAAGTGTACAACTTACAAGTTATACAACGTTAACCCCAAGCGTCTTGTACAGAGAGTATACTGTAAGTTAAAAAAATACTGGGTCTGGACCGGGTAGTGGTGGGTGCCTGCCTGGCCTGCCCCCCCTCTGCTTAAATTTGAAGTGCCTGTGTGTTACTGTGTTTTCAACTAGGAACACTCAACACTTGTGTTGTGAGTGACGCAGTCTGATCCTCTTATTTGCTTAGTTAGTAAATGTATTTTGTGTATGACCCGGTCAGTGTTGTAAGTAGTTACAACACTGACCAGGTCATACACAAAATACATTTATTAAACTTTCAAGTTGCTGGCTATGCTTATGCTATCTATATCTAAGTAGTATGTTGTTGTTTCACTTCCCAACTTTGGCTGCTTAATAAATATATTTTAATGAGCAGCCATCTTGTGATTTAGTGCTGTGCTTATTTGCTTAATAAATGTATTTTGTGTATGACATGGTGGTCAGTGTTGTAACTTAAGTTACATTTATTAAGCAAATAAGCACAAAATCACAAAATGGCTGCTCATTAAAATATATTTCTTATTTTAATATATTTATTAATAGTAAAAGTTACACTACTGACTCAGTAGTGTAACTTTTACTATTATAAATATATTAAAATAAGAAATATATTTTAATGAGCAGCCATTTTGTGATTTTGTGCTTATTTGCTTAATAAATGTAACTTAAGTTACAACACTGACCACCATGTCATACACAAAATACATTTATTAATCAAAACTTGCAAGTTGCTATCCTAATACTAAGCTGTAACAGCACCAGGATATGCGGGCGCGCTATTATTGTGTATATGGTGGCGCCTGGTGGACTTCACTGGACTCTGATGACGACGGTGACATAACATAATTTATACTGAGACTGACTGACTCTGAGACTAACTGTTGACCTGTATTAATGTATTTATATTTATTATGGTACTACTGGCCCTGCCGCCCTGGCCGGTTGTTGTTGTGTTAGTCTCTTTCCTATATTCACTTATTGTAGCTACTAATTCAGATTAAAGTTATCCATATCGTGCTTGGGAATGCATTGACATTTATGCAACAGTCCCCTGTGTCTCTTTCCCCCTCCCCTGTGTCTCTCCCCCCTCCCCTGTGTCTCTCCCCCCTCCCCTGTGTCTCTCTCCCCCTCCCCTGCATCTCTCCCCTCTGTCTCTCTCTCTCTCCCCTCTGTATGCCTCTCTCTCTCTCCCCTCTGTCTGTCTCTCTCTCTCTCCCCTCTGTATCTCTCTCTCTCTCTCCCCTCTGTATCTCTCCCATCTGTCTCTCTCTCCCCTCTGTCTCTCTCTCTCTCCCCTCTGTCTCTCTCTCTCTCTCCCCTCTGTCTCTCTCTCTCTCTCCCCTCTGTCTCTCTCTCTCTCTCCCCTCTGTCTCTCTCTCTCTCTCCCCTCTGTCTCTCTCTCTCTCTCCCCTCTGTCTCTCTCTCTCTCTCCCCTCTGTCTCTCTCTCTCTCTCCCCTCTGTCTCTCTCTCTCTCTCCCCTCTGTCTCTCTCTCTCTCTCCCCTCTGTCTCTCTCTCTCTCTCCCCTCTGTCTCTCTCTCTCTCTCTCTCCCCTCTGTCTCTCTCTCTCTCTCCCCTCTGTCTCTCTCTCTCTCTCCCCTCTGTCTCTCTCTCTCTCTCCCCTCTGTCTCTCTCTCTCTCTCCCCTCTGTCTCTCTCTCTCTCTCCCCTCTGTCTCTCTCTCTCTCTCCCCTCTGTCTCTCTCTCTCTCTCCCCTCTGTCTCTCTCTCTCTCCCCTCTGTCTCTCTCTCTCTCCCCTCTGTCTCTCTCTCTCTCCCCTCTGTCTCTCTCTCTCTCCCCTCTGTCTCTCTCTCTCTCCCCTCTGTCTCTCTCTCTCTCCCCTCTGTCTCTCTCTCTCTCCCCTCTGTCTCTCTCTCTCTCCCCTCTGTCTCTCTCTCTCTCCCCTCTGTCTCTCTCTCTCTCCCCTCTGTCTCTCTCTCTCTCCCCTCTGTCTCTCTCTCTCCCCTCTGTCTCTCTCTCTCTCCCCTCTGTCTCTCTCTCTCCCCTCTGTCTCTCTCTCTCCCCTCTGTCTCTCTCTCTCCCCTCTGTCTCTCTCTCTCCCCTCTGTCTCTCTCTCTCCCCTCTGTCTCTCTCTCTCTCCCCTCTGTCTCTCTCTCTCTCCCCCCTCTGTCTCTCTCTCTCCCCTCTGTCTCTCTCTCTCCCCTCTGTCTCTCTCTCTCCCCTCTGTCTCTCTCTCTCCCCTCTGTCTCTCTCTCTCCCCTCTGTCTCTCTCTCTCCCCTCTGTCTCTCTCTCTCCCCTCTGTCTCTCTCTCTCCCCTCTGTCTCTCTCTCTCCCCTCTGTCTCTCTCTCCCCTCTGTCTCTCTCTCTCCCCTCTGTCTCTCTCTCTCCCCTCTGTCTCTCTCTCTCCCCCCTCTGTCTCTCTCTCTCCCCTCTCTCTCTCTCCCCTCTCTCTCTCTCCCCCTCTGTCTCTCTCTCTCTCTCTCCCCTCTGTCTCTCTCTCCCCTCTGTCTCTCTCTCCCCCCTCTCTCTCTCCCCTCTGTCTCTCTCTCTCTCTCTCTCCCCTCTGTCTCTCTCTCTCCCCTCTGTCTCTCTCTCTCTCCCCCTCTGTCTCTCCCCCTCTGGCTCTCTCTCTCCCCTCTGTCTCTCTCTCCCCTCTGTCTCTCTCTCTCTCTCTCTCTCCCCTCTGTTTCTTTGTCTCTCTCTCCCCCTCTGTCTCTCTGTCTATCTCTCTCTCTCCCTGTCTCTCCCACCCCCTCTGTCCAATTTTCATCTAATATCTAATTTCCTTCATTCTCTTGATATCCTTTGTTGAAAATCATATATAAATATGCTCAGTAGCTGCTGATTGGTGGCTGCACAATAGATACCTCATGTGATTGGCTCACCCATGTACATTGCTATTTCTTCAACAAAGGATATCTAAAGAATGAAGGCATATCCTAGCCAGTGCCTCACCTGCCTCTGACCTCACTGCACGTCACTGTAGTGTATATATTATCCTTTATTTACACAATATGCTGTGCGGTTTTCTTTTTGAGCTTGTGTAATTTTATATATAAATACTACATTTTTTCCTTAACTTTCACTAAATTTAAGATACAATAGAAACAGCACAAGTAAATGCCAGGTGACATAAATATATATGGATACGTTTTTTTAGTCAATAAAAACTTGCATGGCAGGAGGGGGATATGAGTATATGCAATACTTTTTGTGATGAAGCTCTGCAATTTTCTTAAGCTCCTAGCTGAGTATCTGTGCTTAAATTGTGATGCCGTGTATTTATTCGATTTTTCCCATTTACAGACCAAATGTAATTTTGCTCAACCTCACAGTGGATTACAATGGGATGAAAGCCAGAACAAATATTGTAAGAACAGAAAGTGCAGAACTGTGTAGAAGGAAACAAAAAAAACAAAACAAAAGAAGTACTGAAAAATACATACAGCAGGGCTGTCTCTCTCTCTCTCCCCTCTGTCTCTCTCTCTCTCCCCTCTGTCTCTCTCTCTCTCCCCTCTGTCTCTCTCTCTCTCCCCTCTGTCTCTCTCTCTCTCCCCTCTGTCTCTCTCTCTCTCCCCTCTGTCTCTCTCTCTCTCCCCTCTGTCTCTCTCTCTCTCCCCTCTGTCTCTCTCTCTCTCCCCTCTGTCTCTCTCTCTCTCCCCTCTGTCTCTCTCTCTCCCCTCTGTCTCTCTCTCTCTCCCCTCTGTCTCTCTCTCTCCCCTCTGTCTCTCTCTCTCCCCTCTGTCTCTCTCTCTCCCCTCTGTCTCTCTCTCTCCCCTCTGTCTCTCTCTCTCTCCCCTCTGTCTCTCTCTCTCTCCCCTCTGTCTCTCTCTCTCTCCCCCCTCTGTCTCTCTCTCTCCCCTCTGTCTCTCTCTCTCCCCTCTGTCTCTCTCTCTCCCCTCTGTCTCTCTCTCTCCCCTCTGTCTCTCTCTCTCCCCTCTGTCTCTCTCTCTCCCCTCTGTCTCTCTCTCTCCCCTCTGTCTCTCTCTCTCCCCTCTGTCTCTCTCTCTCCCCTCTGTCTCTCTCTCCCCTCTGTCTCTCTCTCTCCCCTCTGTCTCTCTCTCTCCCCTCTGTCTCTCTCTCTCCCCCCTCTGTCTCTCTCTCTCCCCTCTCTCTCTCTCCCCTCTCTCTCTCTCCCCCTCTGTCTCTCTCTCTCTCTCTCCCCTCTGTCTCTCTCTCCCCTCTGTCTCTCTCTCCCCCCTCTCTCTCTCCCCTCTGTCTCTCTCTCTCTCTCTCTCCCCTCTGTCTCTCTCTCTCCCCTCTGTCTCTCTCTCTCTCCCCCTCTGTCTCTCCCCCTCTGGCTCTCTCTCTCCCCTCTGTCTCTCTCTCCCCTCTGTCTCTCTCTCTCTCTCTCTCTCCCCTCTGTTTCTTTGTCTCTCTCTCCCCCTCTGTCTCTCTGTCTATCTCTCTCTCTCCCTGTCTCTCCCACCCCCTCTGTCCAATTTTCATCTAATATCTAATTTCCTTCATTCTCTTGATATCCTTTGTTGAAAATCATATATAAATATGCTCAGTAGCTGCTGATTGGTGGCTGCACAATAGATACCTCATGTGATTGGCTCACCCATGTACATTGCTATTTCTTCAACAAAGGATATCTAAAGAATGAAGGCATATCCTAGCCAGTGCCTCACCTGCCTCTGACCTCACTGCACGTCACTGTAGTGTATATATTATCCTTTATTTACACAATATGCTGTGCGGTTTTCTTTTTGAGCTTGTGTAATTTTATATATAAATACTACATTTTTTCCTTAACTTTCACTAAATTTAAGATACAATAGAAACAGCACAAGTAAATGCCAGGTGACATAAATATATATGGATACGTTTTTTTAGTCAATAAAAACTTGCATGGCAGGAGGGGGATATGAGTATATGCAATACTTTTTGTGATGAAGCTCTGCAATTTTCTTAAGCTCCTAGCTGAGTATCTGTGCTTAAATTGTGATGCCGTGTATTTATTCGATTTTTCCCATTTACAGACCAAATGTAATTTTGCTCAACCTCACAGTGGATTACAATGGGATGAAAGCCAGAACAAATATTGTAAGAACAGAAAGTGCAGAACTGTGTAGAAGGAAACAAAAAAAACAAAACAAAAGAAGTACTGAAAAATACATACAGCAGGGCTTATTTGAATTTGATCTGAAGTATGTTTTTTTTAATTAATGCCTCCTTTTCCCCTAAAGTATTTATATCAATAAGGTACAACTAAAAAAGAGCCCACCAAGCCCAAAAGGCAGAACCAACTCTTTCATTTAAGGGACAGTCTAGTCAAAATTCAACGTTCATGTTTCAGATAGGGCATGAAATTTACGTTCCAATTTACTTTTATCATCAAATTTGCTTTGCTCTCGTGGTATTCTTCGTGGAAGTACCTTGTTTCATTGCACTTGGCAGATATTGCTCTTTTTACAAAATCAAGGTTTGTGCAAACCCTGTGTCCAGCAACTCTATGTGTACCATTTTTCTCACATAAATACACATGTATACACATATACACGCCACACAGTGGTAGACCTTCCAGGGTTGCAAGGGTCGCGGCTGTAGGGCAATGTGCTGGGCAGGCAGCCACTCAACTGCATATGGGGCTGCGGCATTGTGGGCCCACAACGTTGATGATCGATCAATATCTAAGTGCCACACCCCAGCCTCAGGCCTCCCTGGAAAAAAAAATCCTTTGAGAGTGCCCCATGGCCACCCAGTACAGTCAGGTGAAGCAGGAGTGTAACTGAGTTGTCTTGTGGGTGCTGCTCATAGGCTGCTGCTTGCTTCAGTCAGTGCTTCTATTATAGCAGACAGGTAGCATTAGTTAGAGAGACTCCTCCTCGACCTGAACCCGCCATTTCATGCACATGAGGAGCAAAAGTAAGTGGAAAAGAGAGTTCCATTGAAGTTTATGGGGAGAACAAAATTAATGTGGTCGCAATATCTGAATTCTTGAAGTTGGTGTGCATCAGACTTTTACTCCAATTCTAACTTGAGGGCAACCTACCGCTCCACTCGTAATTATATCGGTAGACAAGTACTTACAAATGTAAAATATAGAGAAGTTTTATTGAGGAACAAACAAATTACTCCAATGTCCCCTTTAAATGAGATATTGTAAAAGCAAAAGACAACTATTGACTGACAGCTTGTGACCAACTGCTTAAAGGGGCATGGGAACCAAAACTAAACTTTAATGAGTCATATACATTCAATTAAACAAAAGGAAAAAAAAAGCTTTCCAATTTACTTCTATTATCAAATGTATCCCTTTTCTTATTATCTGTTCTATAACAGCATATCCAGGTACACTCGTGAGAATGCACATGTCTTAAAGGGACATGAATCTCCAAATGTTCTTTCATGATTCAGAGCACACAAATTTAAACAACTATCCAATGTACTTATTTTATCTAATTTGCATAATTCTCCTGGTATCTTTTGCTGAAAAGCATAACTAGATAGGCTCAACAGCTTGGAGAAAGCTACTGATTGGTGGCTGCACATGTATGTCCGTGATTGGCTTACAAATGTGTTCAGCTAGTTCCCAGTAGTGCATTACTGCTTCTTCAAGAAAGGATTCCAGGAGAATGAAGCAAAATTGATAATATAAGTAAAATGAAAAGTTGTTTACATACTGTATGTATGCTCTATCTGAATCATGAAAGAAAATGTTTGGGTTTAATGTCCCTTTAAGCACTATATGGCAGCAGTCTTTGTAACAATGTTATATATTGCTGCAAACATCACTGCCATATAGTTCCCAAGACGGGTACGTGCTTCGGAGCCTGCTTTGGTATTCTGTCATCAAAGGAAATACATTTTAATAACGAAACATATAAATTAAAAATAAAAGTAAATTGAAGAGTATTTTTTTTTTAAATTGTATGCAGTATCTGAATTGTGAAAGTTTAATTTACACTTCCATGTCCCTTAGATATGATAGCACAATTATTATAATCTTCTGAAAAAGGTTAGAAGTTTCATTTTTAAAATAAATCAGTGGCACAAAGCTAAAATCATCACAACCTGTAGATTTACACATTGTAATTCAATATATGAATGCCAAGTGTAAGCATCAGAAAACCAGATTTCTTGCATTTGGGTCGTAAAGAATATATTCCTATTTACAATTTTGTCGTTTGTTTGTCGTTAAATTCATGAATTTAAATGGGATTCTAATCATTGCACCTAACCACGCTGTTCATTACCTGTGAAATTGTTTCTGAATGAACACTTTAGCATATTGAATCTGCAATTCCATTTTGAGATTGCTACAAAAGAGTTTAGAATATCAATTGGCATAAAGTTTTTAGGTATTTTCTTATGGATATTGTTCTGTTCTTTCTATATTGTCTCTTGAAACAGATTTCCATAGGAAATAAAAAAGGCACAGACGTTGGTGTTAGTGTTTAATCAGCATGTTGATATCAGTCAAAATGGTTGGCAAAGGATAGCACCATGTTGGTTGTTTATAAAGGTGGCATAAATGTGTTTTGTACTAGCCATGTTGTAACAAAGGAAGTTTTCTTCCTACACCTTCTGAAGTAAATCTAAAAAAGTTAAGATTAAAAATGCACACAAATTTCAAAATCTTTCCAAATGACTTAGTTTTCTTGGTATCCTTTGTTGAAGAATAGAATTGGGTAGGCTCATGAGCATGCACATTTATTGAGCACTATATGGCAGCACAGTTTGCACCAATCTATAAAATTTTGTTGATCACATCTCATAAACTTGCAGAAGTTGGTTGTTTAGTTGTTGGAGTCTTACAGAAACTTTTGACTGTGTAAGAGCTATAGCAAGCAAACAGTTGTAAAAGAACAATTGCACACTCTCATGTGCATATTTACTGAGACACCAGCTCCTTCTAAACATGTGAGAGTTCACAGATATAAGTATTTGTTTGGCTGATGGCTGTCACATGATAAAGGGAAATTTAAAGGGACATGAAAACCAATTTTTCCTTTCATGATTCAGATAGATTATATTTTTTAAAAATACTTTCCATTTTACTTCAGTTACCAATTTCACTTCATTTTCTTGGTATCTTTTATTGAAGAAGCAGCAATGCACTCCTGTGAACTAGCTGAATGCATTTGTAAGCCAATGAAAATGGGCATACAAGTTCAGCCACGAATCAGCAGCTAGCTCTAAGCTCCTATTCCTATCTAGATATGCTTTGCAACAAAGGATACCAAGAGAATGAAGCTCACTAGATAATAGAAGTTAATTGGAATGTCGTTTAAAATTATATTCTCTATCTGAATCATTAAATATTTTTTTGGGTTTCATGTTCCTTAAAGGACAATTGAAAATCAGAAAGGGGCCTATTTATCAAATGTCTGTCCGACATGATCCGATCAGCGAATCATGTCCGACAGACATCGCTGAATGCGGACAGCATACACTCTCCGCATTAAGCATTGCAATGCCTGCAGATTCACGGCCAATCGGCCACTAGCAGGGGGTGTCAATCAACCCGATCGTATCTGATCGGGTTGATTGCTGTCCGCTGCCTCAGAGCAGGCGGACAGGTTATGGAACAACGGTCTTTAAACCGCTGCTTCATAATTTGGTGTTTCTGGCGAGCCCAAACAACCGGGCATTAAGCTTCATACGGAACTTGATAAATAGGCTCCCAAGAGTCTACTGCATGTTTATAATTCAAAGTTTTATTACATTTTATTTTTATTATACATTTGGCGAATTTTTAATTCTACTCTACCAAACAGTCCTTTAACGTTTGCTAAGTTCACATGGAAACCATTAATATCTATAAATTTGCTGAATACTGACGTTAATGTACTCATATTTTGTCTGTCTCTAGGTTTAAAGAGAAAGAATGCCTTTTACAAGTTGTATTGCAAAATTGGAAGCATTTTTAAAATGTTAAACATATACATTTAAAGTAAAATCCTATGAATATGTAAGAATCATCTACACTATAACATTTTGGATACAGTATGAATATAGATAAATATAAAATATATTCAATCCTGAAATAATACGAATAAAATAAATTAAAAAATGAAGTATTGATATCTATCTATATATATGAATTGATCATAGGTGAAGATCATGCATACAAAAAGGCTTTTATATCATTTGGTTTTTACTAAAAAGAAAGGTTTTCTGAGATGCTAATTTTCTTCTAAAACGTACCAGTAAATCTGCAGTTCAAAGGAATCTGGAAACAATTAACACAAGACAAATATTTCTATGTTTTATGGCTCAATATTAACATTCTCAAAGTAAACTTGGTCTGTTTTGGGTTTAGCCATCTAGTTTATTCCTAAACATTGTACATGAATTCTGTATAATGGACACTTGTAATTTTAGGTGAAGAACAAAATTATATTAAAGGGATGGTATACCCAATTTTTTTCTTTCATGATTCAGATAGAGCATGCAATTTTAAGCAACTTTCTATATTACTCCTATTATCAACTTTCTTTGTTCTCTTAGTATCTTTATTTTAAACCATTTTTGGTTCAAAATCTGGGATGCACTTGCTTATTGGTGGCTAAATGTAGCCACCAATCACAAGTGCTAGTCAGGGTACTGAAACCAAAAATGGGCCATCTTCTTAGCTTATATTCCTACATTTTCAAATAAAGATACCAAGAGAACGAAGAAAAATTGATAATATGATTACATTAGAAAGTTGTTTAACATTGCATGCTCTATCTGAAAAAAAAATGGGGTTACTATCCCTTTAAGAAAGACACAGCTTTGCTCCTTTTATTAAAAAATAACCAGCCTACAATTATTATCTTTGCAAGTACTTCCCGGAGAGTTGTTTGTCATTGAAGGATTTTGATATTCAAAATGTAATTTGGTTAGTAGACGTATATTGAAGTTATTCAACTAGACACCCTGAAGCAAATATTAGCATATATTGAGAGATCTGCAGTCACTATAAACATTTACTAGGAGATACTATGCTATTTTAGATAATTACTTATGGGGATAGTAAAGTTAAAAAAAAAGAAAAAAGAATTGCTAAATTTATTTACTATCTCTGATCCCATAAATTTAGATATAGTTACTCTCATTGGTGATACAGAAAAAAACATTTGCCACAGCCTAAAAAGCATCTTGTAGACACTTATGGGTAAAGTGTTCCATTGTTTCAGCAGCTGGGCTGTCCTTGGACCAATTATATTTGTAACTTTTATTTTTACTTTAACATACAAGTGGAAGTTAAAGGGACACTAGACACACGTCATGTACCCCCCTCTATATATGGGTGCCACTATTTTGGAACCTAGGTTACACTGGAGGTAACTAAAGTAGAGTTGGTGCACAAAAATTAGATTTCAACATAGGGGCATGAATGACTAGAGGAGGCGGGAAATAACCTCAATATTATGCTTATAAAATATATTTTGGACACTATATATTAACTGGTGGATGGACTATGATCCCGACTATGGAACATTTTCTCCCGCCTTCACGGCAGATGGGCAGTGAACATTGTACATCCACTACCCAGATGTACCATTGCACAATCCCTTGCTTGTGCAACACTGCCCCCTGCTTTCACGTGACCAATTGCACAAGAGCAAGGCCTGTCAATCACTCAGAACAAATGTCTTGGCAGGTGCTTTATATCAACCACCTTAGAGGAAGACCACAGTTTTTTACATTATGGAAAGCAGGCTCAAATGTGCGAGCCTGGCCCTCAATAACTGAAGAACAGCATCTGCTGCTTAATATTGAGCCTTTAGTCTTTAATGTGCCTTTAATTAATAAAATAACTGTTTAAGATGTACCTTTAACATTAAAGTATTGAAATAATTTAGCAGCAGAAAATTGGCTGATTCAATAGAACTCATTGCGTTTGAGAGGTTATTCTCGCAAGAACTCAAGTCAGAGGCACCTGTGAAATTTATAATTAAAAGGGGAGTATTCTCACAGAAAGTTGTTAGCTTAGTTCCATAGCAAATAATATACTTCATACCTTTTACTCTTTAAAGAATTTCAATATTTCTTTCAGACTTTATTCTGGAAATTGCCTATATCCATAAAATAACAAAATAACAATAAACGGAAATAAAAAGTCAAGAAAGATATTTATTTGAGCCACCAAGGAAAGCTTTTCAATGATCAGGTTAATGGGACATTGTACACAATATTTTTCTTTCAATACATGTTTGTAGATGATCCCTTTCTGTAGCCCACCTGGGAGTGTTTTTGTAAAATGTATAGTTTTGCTTATTTTTCAATAACATTGTGCTGATTTTCAGACTCCTAACCAAGCTCCAACATTTTAGATGTATCTACAGACTCCCGCTGCTCCTGTTTGTTTAATGGATCTTTTTATATGCAGGGAAGGGGGGGGGTCTGCTTTTCCTCCTTTCACAGCCCGTTTCAGTGGGTGTCCCAGTCAACCTCATCAACATTGCTAAACTGGAAGCTTCTAAGTAAGTTTTTAAAAAGTTTTATACTGGATTTTTTATATTAGTATTTGTGCATATTCTTCTTCATAGTAGTGTCTATTACATGCAATTATATGAAAAATGGTGTATACTGTCCCTGTGAGTTTGTGCACTTATTCCATGTTGAAAGTAAACATGTTCGCTCAAACGCAATCAACTTGCATCACTGAAGACCTTGCGTAAAGGGTTAGGGCTAAAATAAAAGCTGCACCAAACAAAACATAAATACATTAAAATAAACAGTTACATGTATGTAAACACTTTATTTTGATAAAGCCCTGTACAGGCGAAACGCGTTAGGTTAACAAAAGGGAGAAAAAGGATAGACAGGGGTTTATATAGCACTCATACTTACTTATGTGGGTATGAAGTTAGTTAAAAAAACTATACTTTAATTATTTGTTTAAAAGATATGGGGTAACAACCCCTACCGTTACACACAAACCACTACCTAATATCATGAAACTAAACTAAACTAAACTAAAAACAAGCCAACAGTCACTTCTCTGTTTCCTGGCCGATAGCAGGAAACGTCGGCATCAGGTGGCTGAAGTGACTGACCGGCAATATACAAAATATTAAGAGCAAACGCGTTTCGGCTATGACCTAGCCTTTCTCAATGCTATATTTTGCTGATAGCGTCTCCCACCCAGCGTAACCATTGGATACTAAGAAGGCGTCTTCTCAAAGACTCACCCAATTGGCTAACTCTCGGTCTGAGAATGGGTTTAAAAGTTCGCGCACCCGGCAGCCTCGGGTTCACTAACTATCACCAAATATAGCATTGAGAAAGGCTAGGTCATAGCCGAAACGCGTTTGCTCTTAATATTTTGTATATTGCCGGTCAGTCACTTCAGCCACCTGATGCCGACGTTTCCTGCTATCGGCCAGGAAACAGAGAAGTGACTGTTGGCTTGTTTTTAGTTTAGTTTAGTTTAGTTTCATGATATTAGGTAGTGGTTTGTGTGTAACGGTAGGGGTTGTTACCCCATATCTTTTAAACAAATAATTAAAGTATAGTTTTTTTAACTAACTTCATACCCACATAAGTAAGTATGAGTGCTATATAAACCCCTGTCTATCCTTTTTCTCCCTTTTGTTAACCAATTGTTTCCAAGGGGTAGCACCGGAATCTAATGATTCTTTTTCTTACTTAAAACCAGTGTAGTGCCAGTTTATCCCTATCCTCATAGATTGTAATTTCGTATGTGAGAATTGTACTCACATTTCTCTCTTAAACTAGAGCACACACTTAAAAAGACACACTTTGAATTATGGCCTCTTTCGATTTAGGGGCAGAAATGCTCCAATGGACTAAAGATATAACAAATCTTACAGCTGAACTTAGAAATAAAAGTACTACAGAGAGTAACAGTTCTGTGGAATGGTCTGATTCCTTAAAGAATCTTAAAAAAATTAGAAGGAAACAGATAAAGAAGCAATGGAATATAGGAATGTACAATTTTTATAAAGATAACAGTGTCATTCCAAGAGGCCTAAGATTGAAATTGTTTCCCTCTTTCAATGATTATAAACCTGAATTTAAAATCAAATGGGAAAGTGCCCTGACTGAATGCTCGCTTAAATTAATGGGATATCTAACTGAATATGAATTAGATAAATTAAATGATATTAATGAGGGCATTTCTAAGCTGTGCGATGAACTTAAACAATATGAACTAAATGAAGAGTTTCAAAAGTCATATAATAAAACTAAGGGAGAAGTTGAGAAGTTTGCACGTTTTATTTCAGAGAGGAAAGAACGTAAGATTGATAGAGATCTCAATGATTATTCTTCTGATACAATCTACTCTTGGGGGCAGAACAAGACAGCTAGTCTAGATGCAGACACATCAGACAGAGAAGGTGATAGTACAGATGTAGATTTATCTGATGGCGAAACCTTACCTAGAACTATTCTGAAAAATAGAATTGTACCTCATAAAATTAATAACACCAATATCCCTTTAGGCGGAGAACCAGAAGGGGCCGCAAAAATCGGAACCAGAACCCGCAGACAAGTAAAATTCAGTCACAAATCACAACACAAAAAGAAGTAGACATTCCAGAATTGAACATAATTAATCTCTCTGATGTTACTCTCTCTAATGCACAAATATCTGTCCTAAAAAGAGGCTTATCATTCATACCCACACCAAATTTGAACAAATTTGAGGCTATAAAGGATATTCACTTATTCACTCGGAAAATTCTCCTTAAAAAATACTTCAGTAACTCTGAATCTGACACCTTTAATGCTAATGATCGAGCTGCCATTAATGATTTAATTGCTTTGTTAGATGAAGCCATTAGCTGTAATTCTGACCATGAGGACACTAGTTGGCGAACTATCTTAAAAACTAAGTCCAAATTTGTACCTCCTAATCATACGTCATATAATACACTGACCTTTCTTAATCTTGTATGTCAAGATATTTTAGACATACAGGATAATAGTGGCATTAACAATCATAATCTATCTAATGAAGAAATTAAAGCCCTGAAACAATTGAAAAATATGAAAGGTTTACAAATAAAAAGCAGTGACAAAGGCGGCAACATTGTTGTTTGGCCTGACACGATGTATAGGGAGGAAGCATTACGTCAGCTTAACAATTCATCTAATTACAAGCCACTTCTATGTAACCCTACAGAGATGTTTCTCAACAGTTATAATAAATTGATTCGTTCAGCCCTTGACAATGGTGTTATAGATCAGAAGGAATTTAAATTTCTAGAAGTAAAAGAACCAAAAACAGCTACTTTGTATTTGCTGCCCAAAATACATAAGGATGCACGTAAACCACCAGGCAGACCAATAGTGTCTGGAATAGGCTCCCTTACTGAAAAAGCCAGCAAATACATAGACGCAAGATTAAGATATATTGTTGAATCACTTCCATTGCACACCAAAGATACGATGCATTTGTTAAACAAACTTAATGAGATCAACATTGACAGCAATTCAGTACTGGTAACTTGTGACGTGGAATCGCTCTACACGAGTATAAAAACACATTGGGGATGTAGAGCGGTGTCACACTTTCTTAATCAAAATACCAGTATGAGTGAGGAGGTTAAAGAATTCTTATTGAATATGATAGAGTTTATTCTAACTCATAATTTCTTCGTATTCGATGATAAGTTCTATTTACAGACCTGTGGGACAGCGATGGGCACTGTGTGTGCCCCAACCTACGCTAATATATATCTGGGCTGGTGGGAGGAAACTGTGGTGTTCAATGACAATCTTAAACATCTCACCAAATATATCTCCCACTGGTCCAGATATATAGATGACATTCTATTTATATGGAATGGTCCTGAGAATCTCCTACATGATCTCATTACAACATTAAATGAAAACCCGTTTGGACTATATCTTACATCCAATATACAAAAGTCTAAAGTAGAGTTTTTGGATCTCACAATTGAAAAAACTGACAATTCAATTGTGACAGAAGCATATAGGAAACCCACGTCCACTAATAATATTTTACATGCAAGCAGTCATCATCATCCTGCTACTATTAGAGGACTACCGATGGGCGAATATATACGCTTAAGGAGAAATTGTAGCACCATTGAGAATTTTAAAATAGCTGCTAGAGAACTAAGACAAAGGTTACTGGAAAGAGGCTATTCAAAAAAATTGCTTGCCAGAGCATATAACAGAGCATTACTTAAAGATAGAGCAGAATTACTCACCCCTAAAATTAAGGAGAAGAATACCCCCTTAAGATGTATTACCACTTATTCCGCACAAAGTGATCAAATTATTGAGATCCTGACTAAACATTGGCATGTCCTAACTAGGGATGATCTATTAAAACCCTTAATAACAGAGAAGCCACTAGTGACATACAGACGTGCTAGAAATATCAAGGATACACTGGTTACAAGCCATTATGATAGAAATGCTAAGAAATTACCTATATATGAGGGCTCCATAGCATGTGGACACTGTTCAGTATGCCAACACATGGTTAAAAAACAAAAAATAGTGGATAGATTTGGAAGAACTTGTAATATCAAACAACATATAAATTGTCAAAGTACAAATGTTATCTACTGTATATCCTGTAGCTGCAATCTATATTACATAGGAATGACAACAAGGAGTATGTGTACACGTATAACTGAACACCTAAGTAATATTAGAACAGCTCAAAGAGATGTAGACAAATCTAAACAAATTACCAGTGTCGCTAGGCATTTCTTACAATGTCATAATGGGAAACCTAATGCCCTAAAATGTTGGGGTCTAGAGAAATTAAAGCCCGGAATAAGAGGAGGTAACACTGAGGATAAATTGTTACAGTTGGAAACCAAATGGGTTTTCAATTTAAATACCGTCATGCCTCATGGTATGAATGAATACAACAATTACTGGGTATATATCTGATGAGATGTATAGCAGCAAGAGATCACTTCTTGTATGGAATGTTATAGCACTGCTTGCTGGTCCCAGTCTGTGCATAGTATATGCCTGACCAGGATCCTTAAGATCTAGGATATCTGGTCAATATCATGTATGTATAGATTGGGACCCAGAAAGAAAATATATATCAAAGTAAACTTTTTCTTTTAGAACCACAATGTAAATAATCAATAATTATTAAAAGATAGTTACCGTAGGATTCTAAGTCTGTGGTTTCCCAAGTATCATATTAATGCCATTGATAGCGGAATTGAAAACCAATATTGTAACTTTAGACGTAATACCATTGCGTCACCTGTACATTACTAAGCAGATATTTGGTGATAAACTAGTGAGGATCAAGCCTAAAAACTCACTTTTCACACTTATTACTATCGCTATATATGGAGGTTATAAATTGGATCATACCCACATAAATTCCAAGAAATATTATATATTTTTTGTGGGAATTATTATAACCAAGTATGTAACCCAATATACTTAAGGTTGGCCAGATACTTAAGTGATAATTCTTTATCATCAGAATAAAGCTTTCAATGTACAATGTTTAGCATTATTTGGTTTAACATATGGCTAACAATGGTATTGTGGCTGTTATTAGTGCTGTAAAAACTTTATAACGGTATAGCACTACCTAAGCTTGGGTACATAATAATCGCTATACTGGAATCGTTTGAGTATAATATTGTTTAAGTTTGGGTTTAGAATGGTTTACGTTGGAATACGATACTTATTTGTTCAATTAACATAGATATATATTGTTTGGAAATATAGCAGTTGTCATACAAGTGATTCTCTATAGAGGCTATTAGTGGAGTAACACGCATGCGCGACATACCTAATACACTTCTCAGCCATATAGTCCAATCAGGTGTGTAGGCGTCTCCCACCCAGCGTAACCATTGGATACTAAGAAGGCGTCTTCTCAAAGACTCACCCAATTGGCTAACTCTCGGTCTGAGAATGGGTTTAAAAGTTCGCGCACCCGGCAGCCTCGGGTTCACTAACTATCAGCAAAATATAGCATTGAGAAAGGCTAGGTCATAGCCGAAACGCGTTTGCTCTTAATATTTTGTATATTGCCGGTCAGTCACTTCAGCCACCTGATGCCGACGTTTCCTGCTATCGGCCAGGAAACAGAGAAGTGACTGTTGGCTTGTTTTTAGTTTAGTTTAGTTTAGTTTCATGATATTAGGTAGTGGTTTGTGTGTAACGGTAGGGGTTGTTACCCCATATCTTTTAAACAAATAATTAAAGTATAGTTTTTTTAACTAACTTCATACCCACATAAGTAAGTATGAGTGCTATATAAACCCCTGTCTATCCTTTTTCTCCCTTTTGTTAACCAATTGTTTCCAAGGGGTAGCACCGGAATCTAATGATTCTTTTTCTTACTTAAAACCAGTGTAGTGCCAGTTTATCCCTATCCTCATAGATTGTAATTTCGTATGTGAGAATTGTACTCACATTTCTCTCTTAAACTAGAGCACACACTTAAAAAGACACACTTTGAATTATGGCCTCTTTCGATTTAGGGGCAGAAATGCTCCAATGGACTAAAGATATAACAAATCTTACAGCTGAACTTAGAAATAAAAGTACTACAGAGAGTAACAGTTCTGTGGAATGGTCTGATTCCTTAAAGAATCTTAAAAAAATTAGAAGGAAACAGATAAAGAAGCAATGGAATATAGGAATGTACAATTTTTATAAAGATAACAGTGTCATTCCAAGAGGCCTAAGATTGAAATTGTTTCCCTCTTTCAATGATTATAAACCTGAATTTAAAATCAAATGGGAAAGTGCCCTGACTGAATGCTCGCTTAAATTAATGGGATATCTAACTGAATATGAATTAGATAAATTAAATGATATTAATGAGGGCATTTCTAAGCTGTGCGATGAACTTAAACAATATGAACTAAATGAAGAGTTTCAAAAGTCATATAATAAAACTAAGGGAGAAGTTGAGAAGTTTGCACGTTTTATTTCAGAGAGGAAAGAACGTAAGATTGATAGAGATCTCAATGATTATTCTTCTGATACAATCTACTCTTGGGGGCAGAACAAGACAGCTAGTCTAGATGCAGACACATCAGACAGAGAAGGTGATAGTACAGATGTAGATTTATCTGATGGCGAAACCTTACCTAGAACTATTCTGAAAAATAGAATTGTACCTCATAAAATTAATAACACCAATATCCCTTTAGGCGGAGAACCAGAAGGGGCCGCAAAAATCGGAACCAGAACCCGCAGACAAGTAAAATTCAGTCACAAATCACAACACAAAAAGAAGTAGACATTCCAGAATTGAACATAATTAATCTCTCTGATGTTACTCTCTCTAATGCACAAATATCTGTCCTAAAAAGAGGCTTATCATTCATACCCACACCAAATTTGAACAAATTTGAGGCTATAAAGGATATTCACTTATTCACTCGGAAAATTCTCCTTAAAAAATACTTCAGTAACTCTGAATCTGACACCTTTAATGCTAATGATCGAGCTGCCATTAATGATTTAATTGCTTTGTTAGATGAAGCCATTAGCTGTAATTCTGACCATGAGGACACTAGTTGGCGAACTATCTTAAAAACTAAGTCCAAATTTGTACCTCCTAATCATACGTCATATAATACACTGACCTTTCTTAATCTTGTATGTCAAGATATTTTAGACATACAGGATAATAGTGGCATTAACAATCATAATCTATCTAATGAAGAAATTAAAGCCCTGAAACAATTGAAAAATATGAAAGGTTTACAAATAAAAAGCAGTGACAAAGGCGGCAACATTGTTGTTTGGCCTGACACGATGTATAGGGAGGAAGCATTACGTCAGCTTAACAATTCATCTAATTACAAGCCACTTCTATGTAACCCTACAGAGATGTTTCTCAACAGTTATAATAAATTGATTCGTTCAGCCCTTGACAATGGTGTTATAGATCAGAAGGAATTTAAATTTCTAGAAGTAAAAGAACCAAAAACAGCTACTTTGTATTTGCTGCCCAAAATACATAAGGATGCACGTAAACCACCAGGCAGACCAATAGTGTCTGGAATAGGCTCCCTTACTGAAAAAGCCAGCAAATACATAGACGCAAGATTAAGATATATTGTTGAATCACTTCCATCGCACACCAAAGATACGATGCATTTGTTAAACAAACTTAATGAGATCAACATTGACAGCAATTCAGTACTGGTAACTTGTGACGTGGAATCGCTCTACACGAGTATAAAAACACATTGGGGATGTAGAGCGGTGTCACACTTTCTTAATCAAAATACCAGTATGAGTGAGGAGGTTAAAGAATTCTTATTGAATATGATAGAGTTTATTCTAACTCATAATTTCTTCGTATTCGATGATAAGTTCTATTTACAGACCTGTGGGACAGCGATGAGCACTGCGTGTGCCCCAACCTACGCTAATATATATCTGGGCTGGTGGGAGGAAACTGTGGTGTTCAATGACAATCTTAAACATCTCACCAAATATATCTCCCACTGGTCCAGATATATAGATGACATTCTATTTATATGGAATGGTCCTGAGAATCTCCTACATGATCTCATTACAACATTAAATGAAAACCCGTTTGGACTATATCTTACATCCAATATACAAAAGTCTAAAGTAGAGTTTTTGGATCTCACAATTGAAAAAACTGACAATTCAATTGTGACAGAAGCATATAGGAAACCCACGTCCACTAATAATATTTTACATGCAAGCAGTCATCATCATCCTGCTACTATTAGAGGACTACCGATGGGCGAATATATACGCTTAAGGAGAAATTGTAGCACCATTGAGAATTTTAAAATAGCTGCTAGAGAACTAAGACAAAGGTTACTGGAAAGAGGCTATTCAAAAAAAAAAATTGCTTGCCAGAGCATATAACAGAGCATTACTTAAAGATAGAGCAGAATTACTCACCCCTAAAATTAAGGAGAAGAATACCCCCTTAAGATGTATTACCACTTATTCCGCACAAAGTGATCAAATTATTGAGATCCTGACTAAACATTGGCATGTCCTAACTAGGGATGATCTATTAAAACCCTTAATAACAGAGAAGCCACTAGTGACATACAGACGTGCTAGAAATATCAAGGATACACTGGTTACAAGCCATTATGATAGAAATGCTAAGAAATTACCTATATATGAGGGCTCCATAGCATGTGGACACTGTTCAGTATGCCAACACATGGTTAAAAAACAAAAAATAGTGGATAGATTTGGAAGAACTTGTAATATCAAACAACATATAAATTGTCAAAGTACAAATGTTATCTACTGTATATCCTGTAGCTGCAATCTATATTACATAGGAATGACAACAAGGAGTATGTGTACACGTATAACTGAACACCTAAGTAATATTAGAACAGCTCAAAGAGATGTAGACAAATCTAAACAAATTACCAGTGTCGCTAGGCATTTCTTACAATGTCATAATGGGAAACCTAATGCCCTAAAATGTTGGGGTCTAGAGAAATTAAAGCCCGGAATAAGAGGAGGTAACACTGAGGATAAATTGTTACAGTTGGAAACCAAATGGGTTTTCAATTTAAATACCGTCATGCCTCATGGTATGAATGAATACAACAATTACTGGGTATATATCTGATGAGATGTATAGCAGCAAGAGATCACTTCTTGTATGGAATGTTATAGCACTGCTTGCTGGTCCCAGTCTGTGCATAGTATATGCCTGACCAGGATCCTTAAGATCTAGGATATCTGGTCAATATCATGTATGTATAGATTGGGACCCAGAAAGAAAATATATATCAAAGTAAACTTTTTCTTTTAGAACCACAATGTAAATAATCAATAATTATTAAAAGATAGTTACCGTAGGATTCTAAGTCTGTGGTTTCCCAAGTATCATATTAATGCCATTGATAGCGGAATTGAAAACCAATATTGTAACTTTAGACGTAATACCATTGCGTCACCTGTACATTACTAAGCAGATATTTGGTGATAAACTAGTGAGGATCAAGCCTAAAAACTCACTTTTCACACTTATTACTATCGCTATATATGGAGGTTATAAATTGGATCATACCCACATAAATTCCAAGAAATATTATATATTTTTTGTGGGAATTATTATAACCAAGTATGTAACCCAATATACTTAAGGTTGGCCAGATACTTAAGTGATAATTCTTTATCATCAGAATAAAGCTTTCAATGTACAATGTTTAGCATTATTTGGTTTAACATATGGCTAACAATGGTATTGTGGCTGTTATTAGTGCTGTAAAAACTTTATAACGGTATAGCACTACCTAAGCTTGGGTACATAATAATCGCTATACTGGAATCGTTTGAGTATAATATTGTTTAAGTTTGGGTTTAGAATGGTTTACGTTGGAATACGATACTTATTTGTTCAATTAACATAGATATATATTGTTTGGAAATATAGCAGTTGTCATACAAGTGATTCTCTATAGAGGCTATTAGTGGAGTAACACGCATGCGCGACATACCTAATACACTTCTCAGCCATATAGTCCAATCAGGTGTGTAGGCGTCTCCCACCCAGCGTAACCATTGGATACTAAGAAGGCGTCTTCTCAAAGACTCACCCAATTGGCTAACTCTCGGTCTGAGAATGGGTTTAAAAGTTCGCGCACCCGGCAGCCTCGGGTTCACTAACTATCAGCAAAATATAGCATTGAGAAAGGCTAGGTCATAGCCGAAACGCGTTTGCTCTTAATATTTTGTATATTGCCGGTCAGTCACTTCAGCCACCTGATGCCGACGTTTCCTGCTATCGGCCAGGAAACAGAGAAGTGACTGTTGGCTTGTTTTTAGTTTAGTTTAGTTTAGTTTCATGATATTAGGTAGTGGTTTGTGTGTAACGGTAGGGGTTGTTACCCCATATCTTTTAAACAAATAATTAAAGTATAGTTTTTTTAACTAACTTCATACCCACATAAGTAAGTATGAGTGCTATATAAACCCCTGTCTATCCTTTTTCTCCCTTTTGTTAACCAATTGTTTCCAAGGGGTAGCACCGGAATCTAATGATTCTTTTTCTTACTTAAAACCAGTGTAGTGCCAGTTTATCCCTATCCTCATAGATTGAAACGCGTTAGGTGTAATGTCAGAGCATTGTTGGCTCTTTTTTTAATATTAGGAATGAGTAGTCCTTTATTTTAAAACCGTGGCTCACCGGCAATAACAGGGTGTCTTTGTTGTTTAACCACTGGGAGTGGATATTGAGAGGGTCACTCCTATACTAATAATTAGAGTAAACTCTATTTACGATAGAATACAAATGAATGACCTCCCGATATCCCAGTGAATTTTGTATTAACCAATATGATTGTACCCTAAAAAAGCTTGTTACGTGTGAGACTGGGTCAGTCTATCTTAATAGTATAACTATAACCTAACAATCAGTGGTTAAAGTAGGCAACTGATATACAAACAGACTCACAATAGCAAACAAACACAATTAGGTACCCGTCGGCGGTTTCATAATTATATTGTGAACAAAATAGACAATCTAAACAGCTTATAATAACATCTCACAAGCGCTTCAAATTATCTACTTCAATACTTTACTGTGAAACTCGTAGCGATATTACTGTAATAATATCAGTGTCGCTTATAGAATTTTGATAAAACAGTATCTTAGCCACTATTGTTGCACAATGCTACATTTAGGTACCGATAGTGATACTATTTAGACAGCATTATCTACGCTTAATAAAACTTAAGGTATTCAGTACAAAGTAATATTAATACTACCCACAGAACTTAAGTTAATTATATTATCAACCACCAGTGCTGTAGGAGATTATACCTAGGCACTTGTAGCAAAAACAGAATTTATGCTTACCTGATAAATTACTTTCTCCAACGGTGTGTCCGGTCCACGGCGTCATCCTTACTTGTGGGATATTCTCTTCCCCAACAGGAAATGGCAAAGAGTCCCAGCAAAGCTGGTCACATGATCCCTCCTAGGCTCCGCCCACCCCAGTCATTCGACCGACGGACAGGAGGAAATATATATAGGAGAAACCATATGATACCGTGGTGACTGTAGTTAGAGAAAATAATTCATCAGACCTGATTAAAAAACCAGGGCGGGCCGTGGACCGGACACACCGTTGGAGAAAGTAATTTATCAGGTAAGCATAAATTCTGTTTTCTCCAACATTGGTGTGTCCGGTCCACGGCGTCATCCTTACTTGTGGGAACCAATACCAAAGCTTTAGGACACGGATGAAGGGAGGGAGCAAATCAGGTCACCTAAATGGAAGGCACCACGGCTTGCAAAACCTTTCTCCCAAAAATAGCCTCCGAAGAAGCAAAAGTATCAAATTTGTAAAATTTGGCAAAAGTGTGCAGTGAAGACCAAGTCGCTGCCTTACATATCTGGTCAACAGAAGCCTCGTTCTTGAAGGCCCATGTGGAAGCCACAGCCCTAGTGGAGTGAGCTGTGATTCTTTCAGGAGGCTGCCGTCCGGCAGTCTCATAAGCCAATCGGATAATGCTTTTAAGCCAAAAGGAAAGAGAGGTAGAAGTCGCTTTTTGACCTCTCCTTTTACCAGAATAAACAGCAAACAAGGAAGATGTTTGTCTGAAATCTTTAGTAGCCTCTAAATAGAATTTTAGAGCACGGACTACGTCCAAATTGTGTAACAAACGTTCCTTCTTTGAAACTGGATTCGGACACAAAGAAGGTACAACTATCTCCTGGTTAATATTTTTGTTGGAAACAACTTTCGGGAGAAAACCAGGCTTAGTACGCAAAACCACCTTATCTGCATGGAACACCAGATAGGGTGGAGAACACTGCAGAGCAGATAACTCTGAAACTCTTCTAGCAGAAGAAATTGCAACCAAAAACAAAACTTTCCAAGATAATAACTTAATATCTACGGAATGTAAGGGTTCAAACGGAACCCCTTGAAGAACTGAAAGAACTAGATTTAGACTCCAGGGAGGAGTCAAAGGTCTGTAAACAGGCTTGATCCTAACCAGAGCCTGAACAAATGCTTGAACATCTGGCACAGCTGCCAGTCTTTTGTGAAGTAAAACAGATAAAGCAGAGATCTGTCCCTTCAGAGAACTTGCAGATAATCCTTTCTCCAAACCTTCTTGTAGAAAGGATAGAATCTTAGGAATTTTTATCTTGTTCCATGGGAATCCTTTAGATTCACACCAACAGATATATTTTTTCCATATTTTATGGTAAATTTTTCTAGTTACAGGCTTTCTAGCCTGAATCAGAGTATCTATTACAGAATCTGAAAACCCACGCTTTGATAAAATCAAGCGTTCAATCTCCAAGCCGTCAGTTGGAGGGAAACCAGATTCGGATGTTCGAATGGACCCTGAACAAGAAGGTCCTGTCTCAAAGGTAGCTTCCATGGTGGAGCCGATGACATATTCACCAGGTCTGCATACCAAGTCCTGCGTGGCCACGCAGGAACTATCAAGATCACCGAGGCCCTCTCCTGATTGATCCTGGCTACCAGCCTGGGGATGAGAGGAAATGGTGGGAATACATAAGCTAGGTTGAAGGTCCAAGGTGCTACTAGTGCATCTACTAGGGTCGCCTTGGGATCCCTGGATCTGGACCCGTAGCAAGGAACCTTGAAGTTCTGACGAGACGCCATCAGATCCATGTCTGGAATGCCCCATAATTGAGTTATTTGGGCAAAGATTTCCGGATGGAGTTCCCACTCCCCCGGATGGAATGTCTGACGACTCAGAAAATCCGCTTCCCAATTTTCCACTCCTGGGATGTGGATCGCAGACAAGTGGCAGGAGTGATCCTCCGCTCATTGAATTATCTTGGTCACTTCTTTCATCGCCAGGGAAGTCCTTGTTCCCCCCTGATGATTGATATATGCAACGGTCGTCATGTTGTCTGACTGAAACCTTATGAATTTGGCCTTTGCTAGTTGAGGCCAAGCTCTGAGAGCATTGAATATCGCTCTCAGTTCCAGAATGTTTATCGGGAGAAGAGACTCTTCCAGAGACCATAGACCCTGAGCTTTCAGGGATTCCCAGACCGCGCCCCAGCCCACTAGGCTGGCGTCGGTCGTGACAATGACCCACTCTGGTCTGCGGAAGCTCATTCCCTGTGACAGATTGTCCAGGGTCAGCCACCAACGGAGTGAATCTCTGGTCTTTTGATCTACTTGAATCGTCGGAGACAAGTCTGTATAATCCCCATTCCACTGTCTGAGCATGCACAGTTGTAATGGTCTTAGATGAATTCGTGCAAAAGGAACTATGTCCATTGTTGCAACCATCAATCCTATTACTTCCATGCACTGCGCTATGGAAGGACGAGGAACAGAATGAAGTACTTGACAAGAGCTTAGAAGTTTTGATTTTCTGACCTCTGTCAGAAAAATCCTCATTTCTAAGGAATCTATTATTGTTCCCAAGAAGGGAACTCTTGTTGACGGGGACAGAGAACTTTTTTCTTTGTTCACCTTCCATCCGTGAGATCTGAGAAAGGCTAGGACGATGTCCGTATGAGCCTTTGCTTTTGACAGGGATGACGCTTGAATCAGGATGTCGTCCAAGTAAGGTACTACTGCAATTCCCCTTGGTCTTAGAACCGCTAGAAGGGACCCTAGTACCTTTGTGAAAATCCTTGGAGCAGTGGCTAATCCAAATGGAAGTGCCACAAACTGGTAATGCTTGTCCAGAAAAGCGAACCTTAGGAACTGATGATGTTCCTTGTGGATAGGAATATGTAGGTACGCATCCTTTAAATCCACGGTAGTCATAAATTGATTTTGCTGGATAGTAGGTAGGATCGTTCGAATAGTTTCCATTTTGAACGATGGTACCCTGAGAAATTTGTTTAGGATCTTTAGATCCAAAATTGGTCTGAATGTTCCCTCTTTTTTGGGAACTATGAACAGATTGGAATAAAATCCCATTCCTTGTTCTCTTATTGGAACTGGATGTATCACTCCCATCTTTAACAGGTCTTCTACACAATGTAAGAATGCCTGTCTCTTTATTTGGTTTGAAGATAATTGAGACCTGTGGAACCTTCCCCTTGGGGGTAGTTCCTTGAATTCCAGGAGATAACCTTGAGAAACTATTTCTAGCGCCCAAGGATCCTGAACATCTCTTGCCCAAGCCTGAGCAAAGAGAGAAAGTCTGCCCCCCACTAGATCCGGTCCCGGATCGGGGGCTATCCCTTCATGCTGTTTTGGTAGCAGTGGTAGGCTTCTTGGCCTGCTTACCCTTGTTCCAGCCTTGCATTGGTTTCCAGGCTGGTTTGGGTTGTGAAGTATTACCCTCTTGCTTAGAGGATACAGAATTAGAGACTGGTCCGTTTCTGCGAAAGGGACGAAAATTAGGCTTATTATTAGCCTTAAAAGACCTATCCTGTGGGAGGGCGTGGCCCTTTCCCCCAGTGATGTCTGAAATAATCTCTTTCAAATCAGGTCCAAATAATGTTTTACCTTTGAAAGGAATGTTAAGCAATTTTGTCTTGGAAGACACATCCGCTGACCAAGACTTTAGCCAAAGCACTCTGCGCGCCACGACAGCAAACCCTGAATTTTTCGCCGCTAATCTAGCTAATTGCAAAGCGGCATCTAAAACAAAAGAGTTAGCCAATTTAAGTGCTTGAACTCTGTCCATAACCTCCTCATACGAAGATTCTTTACTGAGCGATTTTTCTAGTTCCTCGAACCAGAAACACGCTGCCGTAGTGACAGGAACAATGCATGAAATTGGTTGTAGAAGGTAACCTTGCTGTACAAAAATCTTTTTAAGCAAACCCTCTAATTTCTTATCCATAGGATCTTTGAAAGCACAACTATCTTCGATAGGAATAGTAGTGCGTTTGTTTAGAGTAGAAACCGCCCCCTCGACCTTGGGGACTGTCTGCCATAAGTCCTTTCTGGGGTCGACTATAGGAAATAATTTCTTAAATATAGGGGGGGGAACAAAAGGTATGCCGGGCCTTTCCCACTCTTTATTTACTATGTCCGCCACCCGCTTGGGTATAGGAAAAGCGTCGGGGGCACCGGAACCTCTAGGAACTTGTCCATCTTACATAATTTCTCTGGAATGACCAAATTGTCACAATCATCCAGAGTAGATAACACCTCCTTAAGCAGTGCGCGGAGATGTTCTAATTTAAATTTAAATGTCACAACATCAGGTTCAGCTTGATGAGAAATTTTTCCTGAATCTGAAATTTCTCCATCAGACAAAACCTCCCTCATGAGATTGGTGTGAGGGTATGTCAGAACAGTTATCATCAGCGTCCTCTTGCTCTTCAGTGTTTAAAACAGAGCAATCGCGCTTTCTCTGATAAGTAGGCATTTTGGATAAAAGATTTGCTATGGAGTTATCCATTACAGCCATTAATTGTTGCATGGTAATAAGTATTGGCGCACTAGATGTACTAGGGGCCTCCTGTGTGGGCATAACTGGTGTAGACACAGTAGGGGATGATGTAGTATCATGTTTACTCCCCTCATTTGAGGAATCATCTTGGGCAATATCATTATCTGTTGCATTACTGTCCTTACTTTGTTTGGACACTATGGCACAATTATCACATAAATTTAAATGGGGAGACACATTGGCTTTAATACATATAGAACATAGCTTATCTGATGGTACAGACATGTTAAACAGGCTTAAACTTGTCAACAAAGCACAAAAAACGTTTTAAAATAAAACCGTTACTGTCACTTTAAATTTCAAACTGAAAACACTTTATTACTGAATATGTGAAAAAGTATGAAGGAATTGTTCAAAATTCACCAAAATTTCACCACAGTGTCTTAAAAGTATTGCACACCAAATTTCAGAGCTTTAACCCTTAAATTAACGGAACCGGAGCCATTTTTACATTTAACCCCTATACAGTCCCAGAATGAGGCTGTGTCTATAACTAGAAAGGCCCCCATCTGAAAAAGGTGTCACAGTGCCTGCCGTTTTTCTAAACGTTCCCCAAGATTATAATACCAATAATTAGTTAGAATCTGCATAATATGCCTAGTAAAGCAATTGTTTTAGCCCAGAAAAATGTCTACCAGTTTTTAAGCCCTTTTTGAAGCCCTTTATTCTTTTATGTTTAACTAAGAAAATGGCTTACCGGTCCCCATGAGGGGAAATGACAGCCTTCCAGCATTACATGGTCTTGTTAGAAATATGGCTAGTCATACCTTAAGCAGAAAAGACTGCTAACTGTTTCCCCCAACTGAAGTTACTTCATCTCAACAGTCCTGTGTGGAAACAGCAATCGATTTTAGTTACTGTCTGCTAAAATCATCTTCCTCTTACAAACAGAAATCTTCATCCTTTTCTGTTTCAGAGTAAATAGTACATACCAGCACTATTTTAAAATAACAAACACTTGATAGAAGAATAAAACTACATTTAAACACCAAAAAACTCTTAACCATCTCCGTGGAGATGTTGCTTGTGCAACGGCAAAGAGAATGACTGGGGTGGGGGCGGAGCCTAGGAGGGATCATGTGACCAGCTTTGCTGGGACTCTTTGCCATTTCCTGTTGGGGAAGAGAATATCCCACAAGTAAGGATGACGCCGTGGACCAGACACACCAATGTTGGAGAAACTAATATCGTTTATAATAAATACAGTTAATATTAATGACAAGAATATACTTTTGGCACTTGTAGCGTTGTTACTGCAATTTGAGTTAATCACTACAGTTCACTACCGTTGCTGCACAATACTATACTCTGGTATATGTAGCGACTCTATTACAGTATTACCATCACTACCTATAGAACGTAATTTTAGTGTTTTATTAATTAGCATTTCTGCAGAAGGCAACACAGACATTATGAGTGACAGCATGAGTGACAGCACTATCGCTTACAAGAAATAAAGCCGATACTGATATTAATGATTATTGCTACATGAGAAAATACTGAGATATAGGTATCGTCACTACCGTAACTCAATCAGTAAAGTCAATCACCAGAATTATCTACGTTACTGTATAAAGCTACACTGTGGCATTTGCAGTGAGACTACTGTAGCAAAATCACTGTTGCTTGCATAAATAAAGTTACCTATTATATTTACAATAAATAATTAAATCAAATATATTACAAAAATATACACACTACTGCTCTGACGCAACAGTGCACAGTAATAAGTGCCTTTTCAATACTGGGAATACATATAGCAGAATGCACTTACATTTGATACAATAATATTTTGATAGTACAAAATAGAAAGGTTACCATTAACGCGAATCTAGTTTAGACCAAATGATCACATATTATTACAATAGTACTTATGGAACATTTTAGTTCATGGAAACCAATCTATATTGAATATTAACCTTCATACCACCGACTCTTTAGGGAACCTTAAGTAAATCAATCTAGATGAACTTCACACAGGTCTGCTTATATCAGATAGACTGTATTTAGCATACCAGAAATGCATATTACCTTATATGAGACTGTCATTTTAAATTAATTATAAACTCATATTAGGTACCAAAACAATACTCATACAAGTGTACCAAACCAGTATTAAATTGACCAGTCACCTCACATAATATTCAAATAATTACTGTGAACAAATATTTTATAATCAGTTGCAACAAGAGGCAATCCTTTATTCTTGTGTCTTATACTAATCTACACATTAGTTACCTTAGCTTTACTCAATTGAGCCCTTGCGCCACAGTGATTTGTGTATAGATTATACCGGAATATTACTGTTTGGGCTATTATACCCCAAAGGCCTATTTCTATAATTATTACTGTATATTCAGGAATCTATACATGACTACTCTATCCTAGGTTTTTAATCGTTTATGTTTCCCCCTTCTCCCTTGATTTTATAAACAATAAATAAAAGTTAAGTTTTATTATCAGGAATTTTCAAGCCGCCCATAGGTTAAGACAGTGAGTGCTATATCCGCATTCTTTCGTGGAAGTGACTTTATCACCTCCACCTTCAGTGTTAATGTATGTAAACACTATCTGATAAAAATTAGTCAAATAAATATTCATAAACATTTTTTATAAGGGTTCAAAGGTATATAGTACATTGCCATGTATTTGACTGAAAAGGGCTATAATATACATATGTGCCTAAATAATAACTCTATAATAATATTTAACAATTGTCATACCGCCGCCTACACCCCCTTGTTCTGCTGCCTCCACTCCTCGGCCATTGCCATGGACGTATGAGGTTGTAGTGCAGCGCGTGGTGGTAATGTCATCGCCAAGCGCTCAGAATGGTGATCCGGTTCTCCCAGCGTGCACCTGTGAACCCTCCTTGGTGCTAGCTTGTGCCTATTTAAGGTAACCTTCTACTATTCCCTGTGCCCTAGAATAGGTTGTGCTGTGTTTACTCCTGGGTGCCTGGGTGCTCTATTACAATTGTTTGGACTGTTTGCCTGCTGCTGAACCTTGCTCTGCCTAATTGACTACTCTTCTGCTTAACCCTTTGACACTCTGAAAGACTGGACTAACTACCTGCTGCTGAACCTTGCTCTGCCTAATTGACTACTCTTCTGCTTAACCCTTTGGCACTCTGAAAGATTGGACTAACTACCTGCTGCTGAACCTTGTTATGCCTTAATGACTATGCTTTTGATTAACCCCTTGGCACTCTGAAAGATTGGACTGACTAAATGCTAATGAACCCTGCTCTGCCTAAGTGACTACCCTTTTGATTAACCCTTTGACTCTTTGAAAGTTTGTACTGACTATCTGCTGCTGAACCCTGCTCTGCCTAAGTGACTAAACTTCTGCTTAACCCTTTCGTACTCAGGAAGATTGAACTATCAACTTGTTGCTGAACCCTTCTCTGCCTAGTAACTTGCTATATTATTTAACCCCTTGGTGCCCTGAATTATTGGTTCAGTTTTCTGCTGCTGTCTCCTGTTTTGCTGTGTTGCTCACTCCTTTGTCTTGCCCCATATTTCTCTGAGTTCTGAGCTACCTATTTGCTGCTGTTCCATCAATATTAATAGTGCACCCAGCGCTATAAATAGCAATTAACATGTATTATAAGCATGAATTTTCGTTTACCTTAGCTGCATCAGGGCAAAAAATAATAAAAGGGTACCCTTTGCCAATGTTCCAGGTACCTCCATGTAAATAATGAAAATGTAATTTTGACTCCCTAATCCCTGAAAGTATTTCCCTGAAAGTATTTGTTTAGTATTCCCTCACATCATTTTGATAAAATGTTATGTTTTCCTGTTCTTCATAAAGGCTGATTCATTTATATATATATATATATATATATATATATATATATATATATATATATATATATATATATATATATATATATATATATATATGTGTGTGTTACAGTTAAAGTGCAGAAATCAGTTAATGTGCACATTACCTAGCTAATCTGCAGATTAACTAGGGTGATCAGTTAAAGTGCAGAAAAATTGTTTCATTTCTCAAATTACCTAGGTAATCTGCACATTACCTACTAGGCACTAGTTAAAGTGCAAAAAATGCACTTTAGCGGTAACATATATATAAACTAAAGGGAGTCCCATGGTCTTTCCTATGATAATCAGTTCATATCACTTTTTTTTAGAGAGTCTGGGGCACTTTCTTCTGAAAATGGAGGTAAAAACAAAATCTTAAAGGGCAGTGCGGCGCACATTATGCATCATTCATTGCCCAGACACACTTCAACTTCTTAACAAGTTTATAGTAGTTTTCCCAGGGGTATTACAACTGCTCTCATTTTGTTTTTGCATTTATTAGCATCTTGGCCTCTACACTTCTAAGCATTGTATATTTCCCATTCTGCATTCTGAATTGTTACAGAATCGACTTCCCTGCAACGCATTGTGGAATTATGCAATGAGCACAAATAAATGTAAGAACATCGTACTGAGAATGTGAAATATCTGCCATTCTAGCTGTAATGTATCTGTGATAATACAGTTGAAAAACACATCATACACTTTCAAGCACTTTAGCTTTTTAGAAAAGTTTGTTTCTCTCATGTAAACTGTTTATTGAAAAAGAAGCCGAAGAATGTTCCAATTTCGGCCGAGGGCAGATACGCTCCAGAGTGCTCTGTTCTAATCAGAGTTCTAGGAATAAAAGGGCCAGTAAGGTAATATTTATGCAAAGCATTTATCCTCAGTTAAAGGGACACAAAACCCCAAATTTTTCTTTCATGATTCAGATAGAGAATACATTATTTTTTTTAAAGTTTTACATTTACTTCTATTATTAAATTTGCTTTGATATCTTGTTATTCTTTGTTGAATACATATCTAGATAGGTAGAGTGCACGTGTCTGGAGAACTACATGACAGGAAATTGTGCTGCTATCTAGTGCTGTTGCTAACATATAACATTGTTGTAAAGCTGCTCCATAACTTGTCCGTCAGCTCTGAGGCGGAAGACAGAAATCGATTGGCCTCCGAATCTGCAGGGGGCGGTATTGCACCAGCAGTTCACAAGAACTGCTGGTGCAATGATAAATGCAGAGAGCGTATGCTGTCGGCATTTATCGATGTGCAGAGGACATGATCCGCAATATCAGATCATGTCCGCTTGCACCATCATAAATAGGCCCCTTAGTGTTTACTTTCAAGTTATCTGTGTTTTCATGTCCCTTTAATTGCTCATACGTTTTTGCAAATAATATAAATATTACACACACAGATATTTAAATAGAAGACATCATTGGTTATAAGGCTGCATTTTAAAAAGAACTTCAAGTGCTGAACTTAAAGGGTTATGAAACCCAAAATATTTCTTAATTGATTCAGATAGAGAATACAATTTTAAACAACATTCCAATTTACTTCTATTATCTAATTTGCTTCATTCTTTAGATATCCCTTGTTGAAGAAATAGCAATGCACATGGGTGAGCCAATAACAAGAGGCATCTATGTGCAGCCACCAATCAGCAGATACTGAGCATATCTAGATATGCTTTTCAACCAAGTATATCACGAGAATGAAGCAAATTAGATAACAAAAGTAAATTAGAAAACTGTTTAAAATAGCATGTTCTTTCTAAAGCATGAAAGAAAGTTTTTGGCTAGAATGTCCCTATAAACTTATTTTCTTTTTTTATTTCCATATTGTAGATCATTATTCGTATCTAATGATAAGCTTTTAATACAGATCCATGAATTATCATTTTCTTCCAATAAATACTAAAACAACAGTATGATTGATGGATTACGCTCCTACATTTTCTTACCATTATTGCAAGTGTCAATTCTAACTTGATTAATTGTTGATATTTTAAAGGTATTTAGAAGACCGGGAATTGTATATACAGTATATATATATATATTTTTACTTGGCAGATTTTAAATATAACTTTTAATCTCATATTCAGTTAATAGAGGTTGAGTTTAAAACACGTATTTGTAGCGATAACTATTTTCTTGGTCTTCGTTATTAAAATAAATGAAAGCTCATGCTACCAATTATTTTGTATAAGTTATTTGCATGTGTGAAGTGAAGAGTTCAGCGGGGAGTAACGGTGCTCTTAAATGTATTTGCAAATGCAGTGATTATGGTTAAAATGAAATGTTTTCTATACATAAAAATCCAGAGTTTTACAGATAGAAAAGTATGACAACCTAACATATTGTATTATTAAAAAATAAAACTCAATCTTAAAAATAAATTAAATTAAAGGGGCAAACTTATGATTCAGCTTGTGAGCAATTAAAAAACAAACAAAATAAAAAAAAAAAACACTTGAATTTACTTCTATTAAATAATTTGCCTAAATTATTTTGTATCGTTTGTTGGTGAATATAGTTAGGCAGGCTCATAGGAGCTCAGGAGCTCTATGGAAACTCAGGTGTCATAGAGTACTGAAGACACGTGCACACTCCTGAGCTCCTCTTAACCTAGCTAGCTATACTTTTCAACAAAAGATAAAAGAACAATCCAAACTTGATACTAGAGTAACTTTGACAGCTATTTAAAATTCCATGCTCTATCTAAGCCATGAAAGTTTAATTCTGACATTACTGTCCCTTTAATGATCAATGTTTTGGATAAAAAAATGTTTTTAATAGTTTGAATACTTTAGGTAGATATCAGACCTTTACTAAAGTAAGAAAAAACAAATTCTTATAGAACTACAAAGAAGTAAAAAAAATGGTAATGACTGCAAAAAGTTAATATGTTTAACAATATCAAGAAATAGCACTTGTATATTATTTATGATGACTCTTGGCTTGTATGGATTCTCTGCTGTTTTATCATGCTCGTATTTAAAGGGACATGATATACACATGCTAAACCACTTGAACGTGATGCAGCATAACTGTAAAAAAGCTGGCTAGAAATATCTCATGAACATCTTTATAAAAAAACTAAAAATGTCCTCAGTAGACACATCCCATTGTACAATGACTTTAAGCATCCAATCAGGATTTTAGTCGGAGGACTTGCAAGGAAGCCTGCATCAGGCATATGCAGGCACATTCACTTTATTTCCCTTCTCAACTCAACAAATGTTAATGGTTTGTTGTTTTAAAGAACAAAACCAGCTATACCATATACAAAAATAAACATAAAGAAGCACTTCCTCATACATGTTATATATAGTCTGGAAACACATTTAAAGAGAAAATTACAGTACACAGTCTCTTTAATAAGAGGAGCTTTACAAATAGCTTTCTTTCTCTATATAAAGACAAGTCATCTTAGAATACAAATATTTAGACCTCTTTTCTGTTACAATTTAGCTTGCATTCACTATTAGATACCTTAAGCATGTCATTACATTTCCATTACGTTTATTGGAGAAAACATTGTTTTCGAGCCTACCTGGAGTGTTGAGCAATCTGGCATTTATCGATGTGCAGAGGACATGATTCGCAATATTGGATCATGTCCGCTCGCACCATCATAAATAGGCCCCTTAGCGTTTAATTTCATGTTATCTGTGTTTTCATGTCCCTTTAATTGCTCATATGTTTTTGCAAATAATATAAATATTACAAACACAGATGTTTAAATATAAGACATCAATGGTTATAAGGCTGCATTTTAAAAAGATCTTCAAGTGCTGAACTTAAACTTATTTTCTTTTTTTATTTCCATATTGTAGATGATTATTCGTATCTAATGATAAGCTTTTAATACAGATCTGTGAATTATCATTTTCTTCCAATGAATACTAAAAAAACAGTATGATTGATGAATTATGCATCCTACATTTTCTAACCATTATTGCAAGTGTCAATTTCAGTTTATAAAGCTTTTGTTATTTTTTTTATTATTATTATTTCTAACTTGATTAATTGATGATATTTTAAAGGTATTTAGAAGACAGGTAATTGTGTGTGTGTATATATATATATATATATATATATATATATATTACTTGGTAGATTTTAATTAAATATAACTTTTAATCTCATATTCAGTTAATAGAGGTTGAGTTTAAAACACGTATTTGTAGCGGTAACTATTTTCTTGGTCTTAGTTATTAAAATAAATGAAAGCTCATGCTACCAATTATTTTGTATAAGTTATTTGCATGTGTGAAGTGAAGAGTTCAGCGGGGAGTAACGGTGCTCTTAAATGTATTTGCAAATGCAGTGATTATGGTTAAAATGAAATGTTTTCTATACATAAAAATCCAGAGTTTTAAAGATAGAAAGTATGACAACCTAACATATTGTATTATTAAAAAATAAAACTCAATCTTAAAAATAAATTTAATTAAAGGGGAAAACTCATGATTCAGCTTGTGAGCAATTAAAAAACAAAGGAAAAAAACACTTGAATTTACTTCTATTAAATAATTTGCCTAAATTATTTTGTATAATTTGTTGGTGAATAAAGTTAGGCAGGCTCATAGGAGCTCAGGAGCTCTATGGAAACTCAGGTGTCATAAAGTACTGAAGACACGTGCACACTCCTGCGCTCCTCTTAACCTACCTAGCTATACTTTTCAACAAAAGATAAGAGAACAAACCAAACTTGATACTAGAGTAACTTTGACAGCTATTTAAAATTCCATGCTCTATCTAAGCCATGAAAGTTTAATTCAGACATTACTGTCCCTTTAATGATCATTGTTTTGGATAAAAAAATGTTTTTAATAGTTTGAATACTTTAGGTAGATATCAGAATTTTACTAAAGTAAGAAAAAACAAATTCTTATAGAACTACAAAGAAGTAAAAAAATGGTAATGACTGCAAAAAGTTAATATGTTTACCAGTATCAAGAAATAGCACTTGTATATTATTTATGATGACTCTTGGCTTGTATGGATTCTCTGCTTTTTTATCATGCTCGTATTTAAAGGGACATGAAACACACATGCTAAACCACTTGAAGGTGATGCAGCATAACTGTAAAAAAGCTGGCTAGAAATATCTCATGAACATCTTTATAAAAAAACTAAAAATGTCCTCAGTAGACACATCCCATTGTACAATGACTTTAAGCATCCAATCAGAATTTTAGTCGGAGGACTTGCAAGGAAGCCTGCATCAGGCATATGCAGGCACATTCACTTTATTTCCCTTCTCAACTCAACAAATGTTAATGGTTTGTTGTTTTAAAGAACAAAACCAGCTATACCATATACAAAAATAAACATAAAGAAGCACTTCCTCATACATGTTATATATAGTCTGGAAACACATTTAAAGAGAAAATTACAGTACACAGTCTCTTTAATAAGAGGAGCTTTACAAATAGCTTTCTTTCTCTATATAAAGACAAGTCATCTTAGAATACAAATATTTAGACCTCTTTTCTGTTACAATTTAGCTTGCATTCACTATTAGATACCTTAAGCATGTCATTACATTTACTGGAGAAAACATTGTTTTAGAGCCTACCTGGAGTGTTGAGCAATCTGGACATCTTGCAAAAGTAGGAGATATGCTGTTCACAATATTCAGCACTGCTGGTAATTGCTGAAATTTGTTCCATGGAAGCACTGTAATTCAACTGGAGTACAACTTGCTTTTCTTGACTGGCACCCACGACTGATGTATTCTGTGGCAGATCATGAAACAGAGTTGTCCAAACTTTGTCCTCTGTGGTCAGAAGAATAGGAGAGGATTAGTAAGGCAACTCGAAAGGAACAGTAAAGTAAAAATTCAACTTCCATGATTCAGGTAGAGCATGCAATTTTAAGGGAATAGTCTACTCCAGATTTGTTATTGTTTAAAAAGATAGATAATCCCCTTTATTACCTATTCCCCAGTTTTGCAACACAGTAATATTTATAGACTTTTTACCTCTGTAACTACCTTGTATCTAAGCCTCTGCACACTGTCCCCCTTATTTCAATTCTTTTGACAGGCTTGCATTTTAGCCAATCAATGCTGACTCATAAGTAACTCCATGGGAGTAAGCACAATGTTCTCTCTATGGCACACATGAACTAGTGCTGTCTAGCTGTGAAAAAATGTCAAAATGCACTGAGATAAAAGGTGGTCTGCAAGGGCTTTGAAATAAGCATATGAGCCTACCTAGGTCTAGCTTTGAACAAAGAGTAAGAATAAGAGAACAAATCAAATTTGGTGAAAAAGGTAAATTGGAAAGTTGTTTACAATTGCATGCCCTATCTGAATCATGAAAGTTTAATTTTGACTAGACTGTCCCTTTAAACAGCTTTTTCATTTACTTCTATTATCTAATTTGTTTTATTCTTTTTGTGTCCTTTGTTGAAAAGCAAACTTTTTAGGCTTATGAGCAGCAAAACACTGCAAGCTGGGGCAAGCTGTTGGTGGATTCACATATAGGCCTCTAGTCTTTAATTGCCTTGATGTGTTCAGCTAGCTTACAATAGTTCATAGCTTCCTCTTCAACAAAGGATACCAAAGGAATGAAGCAAATTTGATAATAGAAGTAAATTGGAAAGGTGTATAAAACTTTATGTCCTATAATGAATTATGAAACAAAAAATGTGTTTCATGACCCTTTAAGTCAATAGTTTCAAAGTTTAATGCTATATTTTCTTAATGATAACAATTCTATATGAAATATATTCTACAATAAGTATTTAGTAATATAGGGACTAATCAAAATCCTTAAGAAAAGGTAATCAAATGATTTAAATAGAAAAACAAAATTTATGCTTACCTGATAAATTCCTTTCTCCTGTAGTGTGGTCAGTCCACGGGTCATCATTACTTCTGGGATATTATCTCCTCCCCTACAGGAAGTGCAAGAGGATTCACCCAGCAGAGCTGCTATATAGCTCCTCCCCTCTACGTCACCTCCAGTCATTCGACCAAAGGACCAACGAGAAAGGAGAAACCCAAGGGTGTAGTGGTGACTGGAGTATAATCCAAAAAAATCTTTAGCCTGCCATAAAAAACAGGGCGGGCCGTGGACTGACCACACTACAGGAGAAAGGAATTTATCAGGTAAGCATAAATTTTGTTTTCTCCTGTTAAGTGTGGTCAGTCCACGGGTCATCATTACTTCTGGGATACCAATACCAAAGCAAAAGTACACGGATGACGGGAGGGACAGGCAGGCTCTTTATACGGAGGGAACCACTGCCTGAAGAACCTTTCTCCCAAAAACAGCCTCCGAAGAAGCAAAAGTGTCAAATTTGTAAAATTTGGAAAAAGTATGAAGAGAAGACCAAGTTGCAGCCTTGCAAATCTGTTCAACAGAAGCCTCATTCTTAAAGGCCCAAGTGGAAGCCACAGCTCTAGTAGAATGAGCTGTAATTCTTTCAGGAGGCTGCTGTCCAGCAGTCTCATAGGCTAATCGTATTATGCTACGAAGCCAAAACGAGAGAGAGGTAGCCGAAGCTTTTTGACCTCTCCTCTGCTCCTCAAAGCAAAGTGTGGAAAACAGCACCAACAGATATGTGGCTTGTGGGGCACGGAACCCAGGATCTGCCTTATCCTGCAAATACTTCAAGTAGCAAAAAAGATTTGTTCCAGCCACCAATAGTTAAAAAACCTTTATTTCTTCATATAGGGTCTTTTGACAAACATACAACGTTTCAGACCTGCTATAGGTCCTTAGTCATGACATGACTAAGGACCTATAGCAGGTCTGAAACGTTGTATGTTTGTCAAAAGACCCTATATGAAGAAATAAAGGTTTTTTAACTATTGGTGGCTGGAACAAATCTTTTTTGCTACTTGACCTCTCCTCTGGCCAGAATAAACGACAAACAGGGAAGAGACGTTTGCCGAAACTCCTTAGTTGCCTGTAGATAAAATTTCAGGGCACGGACTACATCTAGATTGTGTAGCAGACGTTCCTTCTTCTAGGAAGGATTAGGACACAAGGATGGAACAACAATCTCTTGATTGATATTCCTGTTAGTGACCACCTTAGGTAGGAACCCAGGTTTAGTACGCAGAACTACCTTGTCTGAATGAAAAATCAGATAAGGAGAATCACAATGTAAGGCAGATAACTCAGAGACTCTTCGAGCTGAGGAAATAGCCATTAAAAACAGAACTTTCCAAGATAACAACTTGATATCAATGGAATGAAGGGGTTCAAACGGAACACCCTGTAAAACATTAAGAACTAAGTTCAAACTCCATGGTGGAGCAACACTTTTAAACACAGGCTTGATCCTAGCTAAAGCCTGACAAAAAGCTTGAACGTCCGGAACTTCTGACAGACGTTTGTGCAAAAGAATGGACAGAGCTGAAATCTGTCCCTTTAAAGAACTAGCGGATAACCCCTTTTCTAAACCTTCTTGTAGAAAAGACAATATCCTTGGAATCCTAACCTTACTCCATGAGTAACTCTTGGATTCGCACCAATATAAGTATTTACGCCATATTTTATGGTAAATCCTTCTGGTAACAGGCTTCCTAGCCTGTATTAAGGTATCAATAACTGGCTCAGAAAACCCACGTTTTGATAAAATCAAGCGTTCAATTTCCAAGCAGTCAGCTTCAGAGAAGTTAGATTTTGATGTTTGAATGGACCCTGAATCAGAAGGTCCTGTTTCAGAGGTAGAGACCAAGGCGGACAGGATGACATGTCCACTAGATCTGCATACCAAGTCCTGCGTGGCCATGCAGGTGCTATTAGAATCACTGATGCTCTCTCCTGCTTGATTCTGGCAATCAATCGAGGAAGCATCGGGAAGGGTGGAAACACATAAGCCATCCCGAAGGTCCAAGGTGCTGTCAAAGCATCTATCATAACCGCTCCCGGATCCCTGGATCTGGACCCGTAGCGAGGAAGCTTGGCGTTCTGACGAGACGCCATGAGATCTATCTCTGGTTTGCCCCAACGTCGAAGTATCTGGGCAAAGACCTCCGGATGAAGTTCCCACTCCCCCGGATGAAAAGTCTGACGACTTAAGAAATCCGCCTCCCAGTTCTCCACTCCCGGGATGTGGATTGCAGACAGATGGCAAGAGTGAGACTCTGCCCAGCGAATTATCTTCGATACTTCCATCATTGCTAGGGAGCTTCTTGTCCCTCCCTGATGGTTGATGTAAGCTACAGTCGTGATGTTGTCCGACTGAAACCTGATGAACCCCCGAGTTGTTAACTGGGGCCAAGCCAGAAGGGCATTGAGAACTGCTCTCAATTCCAGAATGTTTATTGGAAGGAGACTCTCCTCCTGATTCCATAGTCCCTGAGCCTTCAGAGAATTCCAGACAGCGCCCCAACCTAGAAGGCTGGCGTCTGTTGTTACAATTGACCAGTCTGGCCTGCTGAATGGCATCCCCCTGGACAGGTGTGGCCGATAAAGCCACCATAGAAGAGAGTTTCTGGTCTCTTGATTCAGATTCAGAGTGGGGGACAAATCTGAGTAATCCCCATTCCACTGACTTAGCATGCACAATTGCAGCGGTCTGAGATGTAGGCGTGCAAAAGGTACTACGTCCATTGCCGCTACCATTAAGCCGATCACCTCCATGCATTGAGCTACTGACGGGTGTTGAATGGAATGAAGGACCCGGCATGCATTTTGAAGCTTTGTTAACCTGTCTTCTGTCAGGTAAATCTTCATTTCTACAGAATCTATCAGAGTCCCCAAGAAGGGAACTCTTGTGAGTGGAAAGAGAGAACTCTTCTTTTCGTTCACCTTCCATCCATGCGACCTTAGAAATGCCAGTACTAACTCTGTATGAGACTTGGCAGTTTGAAAGCTTGAAGCTTGTATCAGAATGTCGTCTAGGTACGGAGCTACCGAAATTCCTCGCGGTCTTAGTACCGCCAGAAGAGTACCCAGAACCTTTGTGAAGATTCTTGGAGCCGTAGCCAGTCCGAATGGAAGAGCTACAAACTGGTAATGCCTGTCTAGAAAGGCAAACCTTAGATACCGGTAATGATCTCTGTGAATCGGTATGTGAAGGTAAGCATCCTTTAAATCCACTGTGGTCATGTACTGACCCTCTTGGATCATGGGCAGAATTGTTCGAATCGTTTCCATCTTGAACGATGGAACTCTTAGGAATTTGTTTAGGATCTTTAAATCCAAGATTGGCCTGAAAGTTCCCTCTTTTTTGGGAACTACAAACAGATTTGAGTAAAACCCTTGTCCTTGTTCCGACCGCGGAACTGGATGGATCACTCCCATTAATAAAAGATCTTGTACGCAGCGTAGGAACGCTGCTTTCTTTATTTGGTTTGTTGATAACCTTGACAGATGAAATCTCCCTCTTGGGGGAGAGGATTTGAAGTCCAGAAGGTATCCCTGAGATATGATCTCTAACGCCCAGGGATCCTGAACATCTCTTGCCCAAGCCTGGGCGAAGAGAGAAAGTCTGCCCCCTACTAGATCCGGTCCCGGATCGGGGGCCCTCGATTCATGCTGTCTTAGGGGCAGCAGCAGGTTTCCTGGCCTGCTTGCCCTTATTCCAGGACTGGTTAGGTTTCCAGCCTTGTCTGTAGCGAGCAACAGCTCCTTCCTGTTTTGGTGCAGAGGAGGTTGATGCTGTTCCTGCTTTGAAATTACGAAAGGAACGAAAATTAGACTGTCTAGCCCTAGGTTTGGCTTTGTCCTGAGGCAGGGCATGGCCTTTACCTCCTGTAATGTCAGCGATAATCTCCTTCAACCCGGGCCCGAACAAGGTTTGCCCTTTGAAGGGTATATTAAGCAATTTAGATTTGGAAGTAACATCAGCTGACCAGGATTTTAGCCACAGTGCTCTGCGTGCCTGAATGGCAAATCCGGAATTCTTAGCCGTAAGTTTAGTTAAATGTACTACGGCATCTGAAATAAATGAGTTAGCTAACTTAAGGGTTCTAAGTTTGTCTGTAATCTCATCTAGTGTAGATGATTGAAGTGTCTCTTCCAGAGACTTAAACCAAAATGCTGCTGCAGCCGTGACAGGCGCAATACATGCAAGAGGTTGCAATATAAAACCTTGTTGAACAAACATTTTCTTAAGGTAACCCTCTAATTTTTTATCCATTGGATCAGAAAAGGCACAGCTATCCTCCACCGGGATAGTGGTACGCTTAGCTAAAGTAGAAACTGCTCCCTCCACCTTAGGGACCGTTTGCCATAAGTCCCGTGTGGTGGCGTCTATTGGAAACATTTTTCTAAATATCGGAGGGGGTGAGAACGGTACACCGGGCCTATCCCACTCCTTAGTAACAATTTCAGTAAGTCTCTTAGGTATAGGAAAAACATCAGTACTCGCCGGTACCGCAAAATATTTATCCAACCTACACATTTTCTCTGGTATTGCAACTGTGTTACAATCATTCAGAGCCGCTAACACCTCCCCTAGTAATACACTGAGGTTTTCCAGCTTAAATTTAAAGTTTGAAATATCTGAATCCAATCTATTTGGATCAGAACCGTCACCCACAGAATGAAGTTCTCCGTCCTCATGTTCTGCCGCCTGTGACGCAGTGTCTGACATGGCCCTAATATTATCAGCGCACTCTGTTCTCACCCCAGAGTGATCACGCTTGCCTCTAAGTTCTGGTAATTTAGCCAAAACTTCAGTCATAACAGTAGCCATATCCTGTAATGTGATTTGAAATGGCCGCCCAGATGTACTCGCCGCTACAATATCACGCACCTCCCGAGCGGGAGATGTAGGTACTGACACGTGAGGCGAGTTAGTCGGCATAACTCTCCCCTCGTTGTCTGGTGAAATATGTTCAATTTGTACAGATTGACTCTTATTTAAAGTAGCATCAATACAGTTAGTACATAAATTTCTATTGGGCTCCACTTTGGCATTAGCACATATAGCACATGTATCTTCCTCTGAATCAGACATGTTTAACACACTAGCAATTAACTAGCAACTTGGAAATGCTGTTTAAGTAATTTACAATAATATGAAAACGAACTGTGCTTATAAGAAGCACAGAAAAAATTATGACAGTTGAAAATAACTAAGTTATAGCATCAAATCTTTGTAAGAAATAAACAATTTTAGCAAAGGATTGTTCCCATTAGCAAGGATAACTAACCCTGGCAGCAGAAAAAATACACAAAAAAACGTTTTTTATCACAGTAAACTACACTCTTCACAGCTCTGCTGTGATGATTACCTCCCTCAAACAAGGCTTTGGAGATCCCTGAGTTCTGTAAGATGAACTGGATCATGCAGGAAGAAAATGAACCTCTGACTGAGATTTTTTGAT